>NC_043022.1:2428330-2553330 GCF_006345805.1 Octopus sinensis
TGCTTGATTGTAAATTTCTTATATCTGAGTCTCATTATTCTAGGTTGTCCTTCGTTTTATGTAAACCGGAAACTTTTTGTGGATTCAGTTTGTAGGGATTGCTTATTTTGGTATTGTTTGGGTTTCTTCATAGGTATCCTGATTAGGTTTAGACATTGCTCAGATATTGGTGTCTAGTTTTGAGAGGTTTTGTGGCTTGTGTGTGTATGTGATTGTAAGTATATTTATGTTTGTGATATCACGTGGTAGTTGTGAGTATTACTGCCATACAAATAGGGTCAGTCATTTCCAGTATTACGGGAAAAACATGTCTGGCCAGTTAAGTTAAGTTAATTTTTTGGCTCAAAAAGCAAAAAGCAAGGCCATGTAGGGGGACATGGAATTATGTACAGGGTGGTGTTCATGCAAAGAGTTCAGGCCATTTCTGGTCAAGAGAGACTTTGAACCGAGCGGTCGTTGGCATCTTCACTACCTCGTCCGGCAGCTTATTCCACGGATCCGCAACCCGGACAGAGAAAGCCCCTCTCCTTCGATTGAGATGAAATCGTCGCAGATAGAGCTTTTCGGAGTGACCCCGCAGCCGACGCTCTGGAGCAGGAGTGAAGAACAGCTCTTTTGAGAGGTTACACTTTCCGCTTATGATGTTGTGAGCAAGAATGAGATCACCACGGCGTTGTCGTTTTTCTAGAGAATAAAGGTTGAGCGTCTTCAGCCTTTCTTCATAAGACAAATGCTTGAGACCAAGAACCATGCGGGTAGCCAGCTTCTGGACTCTTTCAAGATGATGTATGTCTTTGAGGAGATAAGGAGAAGAGGCTTGAATCCCGTACTCCAATATGGGTCTCACCAGCTTGACATAGAGCGGTAGGAATATGGCTGCTGTGAGCATTCAGAATGACCATCGAATCAAAAACAGAACTCCGCGTGCTTTGTTGGCAGCATGGATGCAATGGGCCGAAGGCGAAAAGGAAGAATGCACCAAGATACCCAGGTCCTTTACCTGGTCGGTCCTCTCCAGCAGCAGACGACCCAGCTCAAAATCAAGTTGAGTTGGGGAAGATATTACCTTGCTTGGAAACAGGTGAAGGTAGGTGACAGGAAGGGCATCTGGCTGTTGGAAATAATCTGCCTCAGTGAATTCCATCTGACAACCCATTCAAGCATGGAAAAGGTGGACATGAAAGCAACGGTGATAGTCATGTGACCTGGGGAGGAAAAAGAGAGGGAGAGAGAGAGAGAGCGAACACTTCTGTATTGTCACTGATTAATTTAGAAATAGAAGCTAATACACTACAAAGAGACAAAAAGAAAATGGTCTGTCAAAGGTGCAACACACAAAGACACACAAACACACACATCCTACCTGTTATCATAGCTCACCTAGGGCTAAACAATAGCTACAAAGATAGTTTCCTGTGAAGTCTGATGATGCAATCATTCTATGACTCATCACAGACATAATAAACATTTCACAGCATTATTTGTTGTAATTTTTTGTTTTTTTTTGTTCTTTATAAACTGCTTCTTTTTTTAAAATTAATTAAATTAAATAATTGCTAAATGTTTGTCCCAAGTGCCAAACTTTGTGAAAACTTTTGGCCTATGAAACGTTAATTCAATGTCGTATACTAATTTCATTATTGCCACAGTCTTGTGGCTGTGTGGTAAGAAGCTTGCTTCCCAACCACATGGTTCTGGGTTCAGTCTCACTACATGGCACCTTGGGCAAGTGTCTTCTACTATAGACACACGTGCATGTGAATGGACAAATGAAAGGAAGGGCACTCAACACATTTATTGGGAGTTACATGCATTATTCAAAATAGTTTGATTTGGATTCCATGCAAGTTTCGAAGCCCCTAGAGGAGCCTATTTCCTCAGGCTGATGAGATAGGCTCCATTAGGGGCTTCGAAACATGAAGTAACACAGAACCTGAGCCAAACTGTCTTGAATAATATAATATTATATATATATATATTATATATATATATATATATATATATATATATATATATATATCATCATTTAACGTCCATTTTCCGTGCTAGCATGGGTTGGACAGTTTGACCGGGGTCTGGGAAGCCAGGAGGCTGCACCAGGTTCCAGTCTGATCTGGCAAAGTTTCTACAGCTGGATGCCCTTCCTAACGTCAACCACTCCGTGAGTGTAGTGGGTGCTTTTTACATGCCACGTTCGGATGGTGCTCTCTCTCTCTCTCTCTCTATATATATATATTATAGGCGCAGGTGTAACTGTGTGGTAAGAAGCTTGCTTCCCAACCACATGGTTCTGGATTCAGTCCCCCTGTATAGCTGTGTAGCACCTTGGGAAAGTGGATTTGGTAGGTGAAAACTGAAAGAAGCCCATCGTATACATATATATATTTATGTGTGTGTTTACGACCCCGAAACTTAGTAGTTCGGCAAAAGAAACTGATAGAATGAGCACTAGGCTTACAAAGAATAAGTCCTGGGGTCAATTTCTTCGACTAAAGGTGGTGTTCCAGCATGGCCACAGTCAAATGACTGGAACAAGTGGAAAGGAAAAAAAAGAAATATATGATGGGCTTCTTCTGGTTTCCATCTGTCAAATCCGCTCACGAGGCTTTGATTGTCCTAAGGCTGTAGTAGAAGACACTTGTCAAGCAATGCTAGGGAGATAAACACAGACACACAAACACATATATATATATACATACATATATACGACAGGCTTCTTTCAGTTTCCGTCTACCAAATCCACTCACAAGGCTTTGGTCGGCCCGGGGCTATAGCAGAAGACACCTGCCCAAGATGCCACGCAGTGGGACTGAACCCGGAACCATGTGGTTGGTTAGCAAGCTACTTACCACACTGCCACTCCTGCGCCTAATATTGTTTCATTTTTTAAATTTTTTTTATTTCATAGCCTGTATATTGAATCCTTTTCATTTCCATATCGTTGAAATACATTTTTGTTTCAATCAGTTTTTGAAAATAAGGAAGAATTTGGTAGAGCAACTTCATCATCATTATTAAGCTGGTGTTTGGAGTATAAATTAACCCTTTCGTTACCAATCCGGCTGAAACTGGCTCTGGCCCTGAGTGCAAATGTCTTGTTTCCATAAGTTCTGAATTAAAATCTTCCACCATTCCTTAGTCACAATTTAGTGTTCCTAACACTAGCTGAATGATAACTAAGTTATTTTACTAAATTCTTTGTTATATTTAAAAGGAATTGCAAGAAACACGGAGCATCTCAACAGAAATGGGGTAACAGAAGGGTTAAAATATATAATAGGGAAACAATTCTTAACCCTTTTGATACCAACCTGGTTGAAACCACTTTTGGCTCTGAGTACAAATGTCTTGTTTTCAAAAGTTTTGAATTAAAATCTTCCACCAAACCTTAGTCACAATTTAGTGTTCCTAAAACTAGATTAATGATAACGAAGTTATTTTACTAAATTCTTTGTTATATTTAAAAGGAATTGCAAGAAACACAGAGCATCTCCAAATAAATACAGTAACGAAAGGTTTAATGTGAAATTTTGATGTAAGATTTTCATTCACTTTAAACAAGAAGTTCGTATCATGTAACTGAGGGGTGGTCTCGGCTGGGTTGGCATAAAAAGGGTTAGTGACAACAAAAAAAAGAGACATTAAATCCTAAACTTTCTCCTCTCTTCCTCATGTTTCCTTTTCACAAACACTTCTCTCTGTCTGTCTGTCTCTCTCTCTCTCTCTCTCTCTCTCTCTCTCTCTCTCTCTCTCTCTCTCTCTCTCTCTCTCTCTCTCTCTCTCTCTCTCTCTCTCTCTCTCTCTCTCTCTCTCTCTCTCTCTCTCTCTCTCTCTCTCTGAAATGCTTCAGTGTTGCATCTTGTTCAGAATTGCTACAATCTGCATCGATTTACAAGCTTCAACTCTTTGGTGTGTTGAGATGAGATTCTTGTTGTTGATTTTGATGTATTTTATTGGCAGTTACCATCGTTTTTCTTCTATAAATTGCACACAACTTTTCATAGCTCCCCCCTCCCCCCATTTACTGTTTGTAATTATAATTTCTGTTGCAAAAAGAAAACAAACTTATCTTTAGATTCCTCATAAGCTCCAACCCCAAGTTTATAAGTTTGAATGGGGAACAAACAGAGCAAAATCCCACCTAGATGAAATCTCCAAGTCTCCCGATATCCAAGTGGCTAAAAAAAAATGTCAGCAAAAGGGCACCTAGGAGTCATAGCCTGGATGCAGCCAAGCCCAGCCCCTTCAGAATGTTAAGTTAAGTTAAGTTAAGTTAAGTTAAGTTAAGTTAAGTTAAGTTAATCTTTTGGCTCAAAAAGCAAAAAGCAAGGCCATGTAGGGGGGACATTGAGTTATGTACAGGGAGGGTGTTCATGCAAAGAGTTCAGGCCATTTCTGGTCAAGAGAGACTTTGAACCGAGCGGTCGTCGGCATCTTCACTATCTCGTCCGGCAGCTTATTCCACGGATCTGCAACCCGGACAGAGAAAGCCCCTCTCCTTCGATTGAGATGAAATCGTCGCAGATAGAGCTTTTCGGAGTGACCCCGCAGCCGACGCCCTGGAGCAGGAGTGAAGAACAGCTCTTTCGAGAGGTTACACTTTCCGCTTATGATGTTGCAAGCGAGAATGAGATCACCACAGCGGCGGCGTTTTTCTAGAGAATAAATATTGAGCGTCTTCAGCCTTTCTTCATAAGACAAATGCTTGAGACCAAGAACCATGCGGGTAGCCAGCTTGAGGTTAAGGGCTGAAACACTAGCCTGGGTGGCTGGTTCTTTTCTGGAAACCTTCTGCCGTTCAGTTCTCTTGAGAGCTTCTTACCAATCTTCATTTGATACTGACAATCAGTGCCTCGACCCACCCCACTCTAGTCTTCTTTATTCTTCATATTGTATTGATTATTACACAAACGACTGTTCCAACTATCAGTAGTCAGCACTAAGTAATTATATATTCTAATTTCTTCCTCGTTTGAGAGACAAGTTGTTGGATAAAGAATGAAATTTGAAATATGAATAATAATGATAATGAATCAATAATTGCGATTATTTCTTAAGTAGATCTCACACACACACATACATATACATAGATACATACATATGTAATTAATTCTTATTCCTGCTATTTCTAATTAGGTAAATGCTCTTAATAATTTCTTTTATATTTGCCTCATTAAATGAGGCCTCAATAAACTTCTTCAACAATTTAAAGGGAAAATAATTTTTGTTGGATATCTTAGTATGTTGCCATAGTAATATTGTTAATATTGACCCTTTAGCATTCAGATTTCTTTTAATCATGCATTATCTCTTAGCTTCAAGATTTCAACGATGTGATTGTTTATTTTTAGAATGATAGTGTAGGATAGGTGTAAGAGGCCAGATCTGGCAGTCTTAATGCTGAATGGTAAACACTTTAGCATTTATTCAGATTACTCTATCAAATGTAATATTTATTCATTCAGCATCTCTTAGCTTTAAGAATTCAACAGTGTGATTGTTTACTTATAAAATGAAATTGTAGGGTAAGTGTAAGAGGCTGGATCTGGCTGATTCGAACATAAAATAAGAGGAGTATTTGGGCTGGATAGGGCCAATTTAAATGCTAAAGGGTTAACCAGTGTGGCCAGCTGCTTATTTATTGAGAGAACATTTCTCATTGAAATCAGCTAACAGGGATACCTATAACATTACTAAATATCTTTCCTGTCTACTTACCTGTCTATCACCACTCCCCAACTTCTTTAATACCTGTCTGCTATCCCATAATATTTTTCAAGAACCTTTTAACCCTCCTTCTGTGCCATAGTTATTTTTACTGCAATACCAGTTCCTACAGCTAAGCTATCTAAAAACATCTATATTTTTTGATATTCAATTTTTAATTTGCTCTGTTTACTTTCAAGACTAGAGTCGTTTGTATAGCAACAACTTACAAAACTTGCCAAAATAGATTCCGCTAATAACATCTTATCAAAGCATTATTGAAAATCCCAAACTATATCCTGCATAATTACCTTCCTTTAAAACATTAAGAAAGTACTCATCGATTTTAAAATTTCATATATATTGGCAAAATATCTCCATCTAGATTAACGTTATTATTATTATTATTATTATTATTATTATTATTATTATTATATTATTATTATTACTATTATTATCATTATCACTGTTATTTCTTGTTGATGTTTTTTGTTATTATTATTATTATTATTATTATTATTATGATTATTATTATTATTCAATTTAGTAACGTAGTAAATTAAACATTTTAATTTCTTCCTCAAATGAGACAAGTTGTAAAGAATGAAATATTCTTATTTTATTTTCATTTTCTGTAACGGCAAAAGACAAGTTGAAAATAACTTGCAATGTGTGTGTTGTTGTTGTTTTTTTTTAGTGTCATTATTTAAAAAAAAAAGTTAACGAGGTGAAGAATTTGATTATTTTGTTTTCTGTTCCTTGACGTAATTTATATACTAAAAGATTATTTGATTAGTAGGAAAATACATATGTGTATGCATGTGTGTGTATATACATACATATATGCATATATACCCACACACATATATATATGCAACTATGTATATATATATACACATATATATATATATGCATATATATACACACACATGTGCATATATATATATGTGTGTGTATATATATATATGTATATGTCAGCTATTTATGAAATTAATGCTTTAGAGTCCTACTTTCATCTCAGTAATTGTGTTTGTTTTTTTCTTCTTTTGGAAAAAAAAATTATATATATATACATTTATATCTATTTTTGCGTGTTTGTTGTTATAATTGTCTTGATATTGAATTGTACAGTGATGGATAATTTTCCTGTGTAATCTGCAGGTTAAACCAGAGCTGTGGGCAGGTGAAAACCCAACCTGACACTTTACACAGGTTGGCAAGAATATTTTATGCTTATTGTTTGTATACCTCCTGAGTTGTGTTTTAGCCGCACGCACACACACACACACACACACACTCTCACACAAAACACACACACTCAGGTACATACATACATACTCATGTATAATCTATATATACACTCATGCATACATATATCCATACAATTACATTAATACACTTACCCTTCCACGTGCAGGCATCCCCCCCACATTGCATTCTTGGAAAATCTTGCCAATAAACTTCGGAATTCTGCAATGCAAAGCATACTTTTCCGTTGACTTCCATGTCGTATTTTCGAAGTCGGCGTAAAAGTTGTTTTTGTACTGCAGAATTGCATATTACTCCAAATAAGATTTTCGCAGAATCCCAACTTTTCTGTTACACCAGGGGGATGCCTGCACCAACAAACCCAATCATATATATATATTGAATGCAGCTGTTACTAATTTGGTTGTTACACTATTTCTAAGCTAGGCATGTTATTGATATTCCAGCTAATGTTACTTGAGTCTTCTCTTAATCCTCTGATCTGTATTTCATTTAAGTGGGTAGAAGAGATAAGTCTGATGCCTCGTCTCCATTCAGATCACATGCTCTTAAAAGCAAGCTAGCAATTGTATTTGAACTGTCATTTATAGACCATAATTCCAAATAATAATAATAATAATAATAATAATAATAATAATGGTTATAATAAATGGTTTAGTCTTAGTTGTACATATAAACTTTCTTTATAAATCTCTTTCTCTCTCTTGAATTGTGAATGTACATTTTATTCTGTTTAATTAACTTTTATACTTAATCAATAACTCTCTCTCTCTCTCTCTCTCTCTCTCTCAGTTATCAATCCAATAAATTCCTCCTCCAATAAATTAATTGGTCAAAGTGCTGTTACGCCAAACAAACAATTCCTAATGGGGGGGAAACCATTTTATTTTTTTATTATTATTATTAAGTGTTCTGCTTTCTTTGAAAATCAAAGAATCAGTGAAAGATAGTTTAAAGTTCACCAAGAATGAATTTACTCAATGTTATCATTAATGGATATTGATTTTAAATTTAGAATAATTAATTTTTGTTTATTTTTTCTTTCGTTATTGATTTTAAATTTAAAAGTTAGATTACTTTTGGCAAGGGCTTCTCCACCCCTCTCTCAGCAGTTTGCCACATCTCAATTTAATTAAAAGTAATTAAGAATACTTTAAAACACTTGTCGCTGATGATGATGATGATGATAACAGTTGGTTCTGATCATCATCACTTCCAACAACTCATGGTGCTAACACAGGAAATATATGAAACACCAGCGATGATGACACAAAGTTAGAAGATGTTTGGTGTTGTCTGGTGTTTAACCCTTTAGCATTTGAACCAGCCTTATCCGGCCCAAATAGTTTAGCTGTTTTTCTTTCAAACTAGCTAGATGTGACTTCTCACACCTACCCTACAATGTCATTCTAAAAATAGACAATCACATCGGGAAAATCTCAAAGCTATGAGATCACGAAGGATTAATTCAAAACAATGTGATTCGATGTAAGCCTTACATTTGACAGTAATCTACCTGTTTTATGTTCAGACTGGCTAGATCCAGCCTCTCACACCTACCCTACAATGTCATTCTAAAAATAAGCAATCATCAAAATCTCAGAAGCTACAAGATGATTGCATGATTAATTCAAAACCATGTGAATAGACGTAAGCATTATAATTGACAGAGTAATCCGAATGCGAAAGGATTGAATTATCCCATCTATTTTATGTTCAAATCCGCCAGATCTGGCCTTTCACACATTCCATGCAATGTCATTCTAGAAATAAACAATCACATCGTGAAGATCTTGGAGCTAATACCTGATTAATTCAAAGCAATGTGAATAATTAAGAATTACATTTCACTGGATAATTGGAATGCTAAAGGGGTTAAGCATGGGTCATTACAGGAAAACTGGTCCTTAAATTTTAGTGAAACAGCCCCCATCTGTTGATGCTGTTAGCCACCCTTTGTATCTTTCTGCCATAGCATTAACCCTTTCGTTACTGTATTTATTTTGAGATGTTCTGTGTTTCTTTCAATTACTTCAAATATAACAAAGAATTTAGTAAAATAACTTAGTTATCATTAATCTAGTGTTAGGAACATAAATTGTGATTAAGGTTTGGTGGAAGATTTTAATTCAGAACTTATGAAAACATGACATTTGTACTCAGAGCCAGGGCCGGTTTCAGCTGGGTTGGTAACGAAAGGGTTAACATGCCAGCTTTTAGTTTTAGATGCAGCATGTAAGAAAATGACCAATGCTGGCTGTTATTTATCCCCAGGTCTGTGCTAACCAGGCAGACCGTATCATTGAAAGTATTTCTGTTATGACCACCTCACCTTTTAAGATATATGATGTCTGGGACTGTTTTTTTTTTTAATGTAAATATTTTTAAAAAATGGTAATTCGTAAATTTGAGGAAGATTTGCTTGCTATTTAACAAACTGAGCAGCCACGTAGTTATCTCCCCTGCCATTAGGAAATCACCTCTGGATGAGTTAGTAAAATAGAGACTTAGGATGTAAAAAGTAGATCTTGCAAGAATTAGAATCATACTAAAAGTAGTTTATACTTCCTGCTTGTAAATCTTGTGTGTGTGTGTTAGAAAACGTTTTACTGAAGACTTAATTCTTAAAGTTATTCTAAGATGATTTAATTTAAATATTTTCACTGCTTTTTTTTTTTTTTTTTTTTTTTTTTTTTTGGGTGTAAGAAATATGATCAGAAAATTCTTCCATCAGTTTCTTTTCCTATCTTTCTATATCTACATGTATTTCTGTATTCCTCATGAATGTCTGATTTTTTTAGTTTCTTGGTGGAAGTAGCCAACACCATTTTCAGATCTATAAGTTGCCATTGTTGTAGTTTGTTCCATGTGAAAATCTTTTTTAAAAATAATAATAATAAAAGAAAAAAGAAACTATGGTAGCATACCAAAAGCAAAGTCCTCACCTATTTCTTCTTCACTGAAAAACTGCCAACAAAATGATTGTTATGGAAACTATTTGATAATGAGAATATTCGCTAAACTGTCTTTTCTCCACTCCAGCAAAATGTAAGGCTGTTGCCATTTGTCAACTCATTGAAAAAGAATCAAAGGATTTCAAAAATTTATTGGTGTCTTTTGTAACTCTAGTTCACTGCTAGGTGGGGGTGAAGACTAGATTTAGGAGGATTAATCTAGTTGGTAGCAAAGGGTTAATGTTTTGCTGTAAACAGATATTTGCATGTGTGTACACATATGCACACGCATACCATTTGTAAGTGGGACAGTAAAAATATGCAAGACTTGTCTCAAGTTTAGTTAGTTAATTTTTTGGCTCAAAAAGCAAAAAAAGCAAGGCCATGTAGGGGGACATGGAGTTATGTTCAGGGTGGTGTTCATGTAAAGAGTTCAGGCCACTTGTGGTCAAGGGAGACTTTGAACCGAGCGGTCGTCGACATCTTCACCATCTCGTCCGGCAGCTTATTCCACGGATCCGCAACCCGGACGGAGAAAGCCCCTCTCCTTCGATTGAGGACTTTGATTTTGTTATCTATGTTCCAACGGTGGAGCTTTGTATGTTTGGTAGACACCAGCTCCTTCCTCAGAGGAAGAGTCCAAATAATTACAAATAGAAGAGAACACACTCATGCACACACGTCATTCATTCATTCCAGTAAGTGACAAGGTCAAATAAGGCTATTTCTGACCAATTAGAACAGTAGTTCTCAAAGTGGGCAGTGGAAAGTTCCAAGGGGGGAATTGGAGAAAAATGGGACGATAATGGGGTTAGTGATTCATGTAGAAACAAATAAAATAATGGGTTCATGAGGTTAAGTTTTATTTGTGAAATGCAGTTGCTTTGAATTTGCTTTAGAAAGAGGTCTATGTTTGTGATAGTTGGGGTTTGAGTGCTAGGAATATAGCCTGGGTGTCAAGGGAGCAGCATCCCAAAAACGTCTGGGAACCACTGACTTAGAATAAAGTCTGACTGTAAATAAAATATCTAATCCACATGTTAGTTCTCAAAGAGCTATAGGGAAAACAAAATACACCGTTGTCGAATTAAGGATTCTGGATTTTGTCATTTTGTACATACATATAGGCACAAGAGTGGTTGTGTGGTAAGAAGCTTGCATCCCAACCACATGGTTCTGGGTTCAGTCCCACTGTGTGGCACCTTGGGCAAGAACCTTCTACTATAGCCTTGGGCTGACCAAAGCCTTGTGAGTGGATTTGGTTGACAGAAACTGAAAGAAACCCATCGTATATGTGTGTGTGTGTGTGTGTTTGTCCCCCCCACCATCACTTGACAACTAATGTTGGTGTGTTCACACCCCTGTAACTTAGCAGTTCAGCAAAAGAGACCGATAGAATAATTACTAGTCTCACAAAGAATAGGTCCTGAGGTCGATTTCTTTGGCTAAAGGTGGTGCTCCAGCATGGCCACTGTCAAATGACTGAAACAAGTGAAAGAATAAAAGAATATTATATGTAGTTTACAGTTGTTCTATAGACAGGACCAACAGATAAGTGATCCATCCTATGAGTGATAAACATTTGGTGAACACTTTTTACAAAAGAACTACGAATAGTTCCATGCTTTAGGATACAATAATTTGGCAGATTTATATAAGATGCCATATATATCTCCAAGCAATCTTTCAAGCTCAGTTGATAATGTTAGATGTATTTAAAAACCAGTACACTGGTTTATGAGTAAAATCTGAGACGAAGGTTGATGCAAAAAATTGAACAAGAAGAAAGAAAAGAAAAGTAAAAAAAAAAAAATCAACATCTTCATCTTTTTTTAGAAATCCTAATTAATTTACCTGGTGCAGAATGGTGGGCAAAATCTGTGAGATATCTACAGAATCTGGATTACTACCAGATGAAATTAGGTTCCGTTAGTTTGTTTTTAATGTTAGCAAACCATAGATTTTAAAGTTTGTTAGATTTCTAAAACCTTATTTTTCTAACCCTTTCTCATTTAGATTATCCTGTCAAGTATAACTCTTGCATTATCTCATAGCCCTGAAATTTTGATGGTGTGGTAGTTTTTTTTCTTTTTCTGTTTTTTTTTTTGGTGGAATGAAATTGTAGGCTTGGTATGAAAAGCTGGATGTGGCCAGGTTGAACATAAAACAAAATAGACTATTTGGGTTGGATATGGCTAGTTCAAATACCAAAGGATTAACACAGTTCACTTTCTCTATCATATTGAAACCTGTTAAGACTTTTTTTGTGTATTGATTCCATTATTTTTATTCGATTTATTTCTCGTGTTTTTTTGGGGGTTTTTTCTGCAGTTACTAGCACTCTGTCTCTCTCTTAAAGAAAATTGTTAATTCACACATTTACAATTTAATATTTCCATATATTTATTATTCAAATGTAGAATTTACCACTGGATAGGAAACATATAATGAACACATAAAAAAAATCTGAAAATGAATTGCCTAATATTGTACACACAAGAACCATATCTATCCTTCACTCACACACACCCTTATCATCTATGTGTGTGTGTGTGTGTATATATATATATATATATATATATATATATATATATATATAATTTTAATCCAAACGGGATTGGCCTGCTTGCTTTGCCAGCGGGGTGGCATCATTTGAAGGCTAAAACAATGCAAAGCGCATTCTGATAGCCTGGTCGGACGATGATGATGATGATATATATATATATATATATATATATATATATATATCGTCATCATCATCGTTTAGCGTCCGTTGATGATGATGAGATATATATATATATGTGTTGCTAATAAGAATAAAATAGACATTTTCTCAATATGTGTTGCATAAAGTAGGTAAATACACATTTATTTATATAAATGATCACACTACAGCCTTCTTGAAACAGCTGTAGTGTGATTATATATATGAACACATACTTGCAAAACTTGGAGAAAATAGCCAAGGTGGAGTGAAACAGTATTTTATTTCAATCTAATTTAATCAATCCCTCTAAACACAACAAAGCTTCACAGACACACAAGGGTCTGATGATCAGTTAGATAAAAGTGCAAGTATAAGTTTGTGAAAAAATACTTAATATATCAAGTTGAGCAATTAATAAGAGTGATTATTGCATTAGGGAACTGTGATTCTCCAAGCTTAATCAGAAACAAATGTAAGCTGGAATAAAATGCATAAATAGCCCTTACCTTTATGCCTCGTGTGCATGTGTGTGTGCTTTGTGAAGATCTCGCTATCACTAAACGTTTATACATGACCATAATTAACCCTTTAGTGTTCGCATTATTCTGACAAAATTAGCGCTTCTTCATCCACATTGCCTTGAACTAATCAAGCATTATCTTGTAGCTATGAGATTTTGATGAGGTAGCTGTTAATTTTTAAAACGATATTGTAGGGTTAGTGTGAGAGACCAGATCTGGCCAGTTTGAACATAAAACAGGCAGAATACTTTTGGCCGGATATGGCCGGTTTAAATGCTAAAAGGTTTAAAGGAAATAATTTTAGAAGATAGTTTTGTTGATGCTGCACATGCTGTTTGATTTCATTAAAACTCATAGGACATTCAGTGCCCTCTAGTGGTGATGACTTTGGCAGAATCTCTGTCCGTCGTTGAAGATTAGCATTCACTCTGCAGGGATTCATCGTTTTATATATGTCTGGAAGAAACTTTGTTCTTGCACATTCACTTCAGTGTTTTGTTGTCTTTCTACGATAGAATAATTCCTATGGGAGTGTGTGGCTGTCGTTAGTATAAGATGTTTGTTAGAAGGCCTAGTAGAGGAAGCTTTTGTGGAAGAGCTTAGGGTTTTCTGTGTCTCTTATTGGGAACTGGTTTGTTGCAATAGCTTGATTACTGCCTAAGGCGCTGTGGAGTGTGATTGAACCAGGAACCACTTGGCTGCAAAGCAAACTTCTAGACCACACAACCATACCGATGTTCTCTCTTCACAAACACACACACACACACCTAGACATATGAAAACCTACACATACACTCCACATGAAACCAGTGCTCCAGCATGAACTTGGGAAGTGATTGCTAAAACAAACTAAAGAACAAAGACAGTATTTTGTACACACATATATACACACATATATACGCATACATACACACGTGTGTGTGTGCAGGCATTGGCATGACTGTTGTTAAGAAGTTCTCATTGGAACCTCAGGGTTTCAGTTTCAATCACACTTCACAGCACCTTTACCATGTGCTTCCTGCTGTAGCCCCATGCTGACCAATGTCTTGTGAGTGACATTGGAAGATGGAAAACTATATCAACGCCCATCACATGTATGTATGTGTATTTGTGTGTGTATGTATAGGCATAAGTGTGGCTATGTGATAAGAAGTTGGCGCCTTAACCACTTGGTTCTGAGTTCAGTCCCACTGCGTGGCACCTTTGGCTGGTATCTTCTGCAATAGTCTCAGGCCAACCAAAGCCTTGTAAGTCTGCTGTGTGTGTGTTTGTCCCCCACCACTGCTTGACAATTGGTGTTCTGTTTACATCCACATAACTTTGTGGTTTGGCAAAAGAGACTGATAGAATATGTACAAGGCTTTACAAAAAATAAGAACTGAGATACCCCAGCATGGCCACAGTAAAGGGTAAAAGGTTTTTTGTTTTTTTTTTTGTTAAAATCAATTTAACATTAAACTGAAGAATTAGCCAATCCTTTTTGTAGAGTCTAGCTTAGTGGTGGTCTGCCTTTGAGCAGCTCCTGTACATGTGATCTTTTTCCAGCATCCTCCATAAGACTTAGGAAGGCTGTAACACTTCTGATGTGGAGTACCGGTCTTCTTCAGGGTCTTCTTGTGTATGTATGTGTGTGTGTGTGTGTGTATATATATATACACACACACACAGGGTGGCCCAAAAGTAGGTCTACAGTTATTCAACTATCTCTTTCGCATTTATTAACATTATAAAAAATTATGAAATCATTATTCTATGCTAATTTAGTTAATTGTAAGATAGAGATTTAAATGTATTGAAACCTTTTAAAAGAAATTTCAAGTGCCTATATAATTACCGTAAACCTACGTTTGGGCCACCCTGTATGTGTATGTATATATATATATATATATATATATATATATATATTTATTTATTTATTTATTATACACACATGCACATGTCTCTTTCTTCTCTCTCACTTTCCATGTGGGCAAGACACCTTGATCCTCCCCATCTATTATAGTTTCCTACTCCTCCAGTCTATACCCCAGTCGGTCTAGGGGTGGTGAGGGGCCTTATCTTGCAGATCCTTGGCAGCCTCAATGGTGGCAGTGTCACATTAAAAAAAAAAATCAGTACATTTTGTAAAGGGATTAGCATTGGGAAGGGCATCCAGCTGTAGAGACCCTGCCAAAGCAGACAGAGAGCCCTTGTCTCAACTGTTCTTGTCAAACCATGCAACCCATGACAGAAGGGATGCTTAACCCTTTAGTGTTCAGATTACTCTGTTAAATGTAATACTTTTTCACTCAAATTGTTTTGAATTAATCATGCATTATCTCATAGCTTTGAGGTTTCAATGATGTGATTACTTATTTTTAGAATGGCATTGTAGGTTAGGTGTGAGAGGCTAGACATCGCCAGTTTGAATATAAAACATGTAGAATATATTGGGCCGGATTTGGCCAGTTTAAACACTAAAGGGTTAATGATGACGATGATGATGACAACATAACATGCGCACACCAATCCCTTTTCCCCGTTGCATTAGGGCTAATTGCTTCTGTAGTTAGCTTTGATTCCATTTCGTTAACTCTGTTATAATAATAAGAGCTTAGTAGTAATGACATAGTTGCGAGTGTTATGAAGATTATTGATTTATTGATTGCAGTCTTTGTGTGTTGAAACTGTGTCGGTTACATTGTGTTTGTCTCAGCGCCAGAGAGAAAAGGTTCAGGGCTTTTGCTGGCCTTCCTCTTTTTTTTTTTTTTTTTGTGTGTGTGGTGTGTTGTTAGGAAATAACAATCTACATCAGTGGTTCCCGACCGTTGTTGTTTAGGTTTTTTTTTGCCTCTGGACCCCATTGATTCCTATTTTTACTCTACTAGACCCTCATAACCACTCGGTGTTTTAAAAAATCCCATCATGCTTTTATGATAGAATATTAGATACAGGCATGGCTGTGTAGTAAGAAGTTTATTTTCCCAACCCCAAGCACTACATGGCTCTGGGGTCAGTCCCACCGCATGGCTCCATAGGCAGGGCAAGTGTCTTCTATTATAGCCTTGGCTTGACCAAAGCCTTGTGAGTGGACTTAGTAGATGGAAACTGAAAGAAGCCCATTGTGTGTGTGTGTGCCTTTGTCTGTGTTTGTCCCTCACCACTGCTTGACAACTGATGTTGGTTTGTTTATGTCCCCATAACTTAGTGGTTTGGCAAAACAGTCTGACAGGATTACTAACAGGCTTTTAAAATAATTAGTACTGGGGTTGAATCATTTGACTAAAAAAATTTTCAAGGTGCTGCCCCAGTATGGCTACAGTCTAACGACTGGAAGATTTACTTTTACCCTTTGTTCATTTTATATTACACTCTCAAAATCCTTGGTTAGTATTTTTTTTTTTTTTCACCTCTTTATAAATCTTACTCAGAATAGTTTTTCCGCCAGCAATCCCCTTGCCCCACCCACTTCCTCCACTGTTTCATAGAACTTCATTGGATGCTGTTTTCTCCTTAGGAATTCACCATTCTGTCATGTTTTGGCTTATTCCTCTGCCTTTGGAATCCCTCTAAAACAAGAACATAGCTGCCATTCTTTTGTATCCGGTATTTTCCTTCCGCTCCCTTCCTGCATATTCATTTCATAACAGTTGTCCTTCATCCTTACTTCCTTTACATTTCATTGGTGCCCCTAACAGTTTGTTTGCAATACACAGGGGAAGGGCTACATTGGTGTACTAGTGATAATATTTACGTCCCTGCATTTGTAGAGCTCAAGCCTTGCCAATGTTAGACTCTTGGTATTCAGAGAATATCAAGGTGGCGAGCTGGCAGAAACGTTAGCACGCCGGGCGAAATGCGTAGCCGTATTTCGTCTGCCGTTACGTTCTGAGTTCAAATTACGCCGAGGTCGACTTTGCCTTTCATCCTTTTGGGGTCGATAAATTAAGTACCAGTCAAGTACTGGGGTCGATGTAATCAACTTAATCCCTTTCTCTGTCCTTGTTTGTCCCCTCTATGTTTAGCCCCTCGTGGGTAGTAAAGGAATAGGTATTTCGTCAGTCGTTACGTTCTGAGTTCGAATTCCGCCGAGGTCAACTTTGCTTTTCATCCTTTCAGGGTCGATAAATTAAGTACCAGTTATGCACTGGGGTCGATGTAATCGACTTAATCTCCTTGTCTGTCCTCTCTGTGTTTAGCCCCTTGTGGGTAGTACAGAAATAGGTATTCAGATAATAAATATGAGACCTACATACGGATTTCTGCCCTGACAAACATAACCTTTACCAACCTCTATAAAAACCCTTTAGCATTCAGATCATTCTGTTAAATGTTTAGCTTATTTATTCACATAGCTTTCAATTAATCATGCATTATCATCATGCACCTTTGAGATCCAGAGGATGCGACTATATTCTGGATCACCGCATAAATAATGCAGTTTTTAATAACTTCTTCTATTTTTCAAAATTAAGATAAAGTTTTTAAATCTAAAACAAACTCTCCTTCATTTTCTACAATGCTCTTCCCGCTATCTGGTAGATTTGCAAGGCTCCTCTTCCAATATGATGAAAAATATTTCTCCAGTACTGTTCTGACCTTTTCTACATCATCAACATCGTTTAACGTCCGTTCTCCATGCTAGCATGGGTTGGACGGTTCGACCTGGGATCTGGGAAGCCACAAGGCTGCACCAGGCTCCAGTCTTATCTGGCAATGTTTCTACAGCTGGATGCCCTTCCTAATGCCAACCACTCCGTGAGTGTAGTGGGTGCTTTTTACGTGTCACCTGCACAGGTGCCAGGCGAGGCTGGCAACTGCCACGGTCGGATTGGTGTATTTTACGTGCCACCGGCACGGAAGCCAGTCGAGGCGGCGTTGGCATCGGCCTTCCCATCCAAATGATTTTGAAGACTGCAGAATAAATGATAATCAGATGGGGCAATGTCCGGCAAATATTCTGGGTGGAGCATCGTTTCCCATTAAAAGTGCTCCAGTCATTGGAATGGCATCCTTGCTGTATGTGGCCAAGCATTATCCTGATGGAAGAACACCTTTCGTCTTGAAACCAAAGATGGTCATTTTTCTTCTAGCACTGACTTGAATGACCAAGTCCAAGCTTCTCTGCTAGTTCCTCAACAGTTACAATGGGGTTTTGTTCCACCAGGGTTTGCAGGACGTCCTCGTTGAGCTCTACAGATCTTCTAAGACTAGGCTCGTCTTCTAGGCTGTCATTTCTGGCTTGGAAGTTTTAGAACCACCTTTTGACACTAGCTTATGCTTATTGTCCAATCCCCATTTACTGCGTTAATTTTTGGAGAATCGGAAGCACTCCGTCGGTTCCGACGACGAGGGTTCCGGTTGATCCGATCAATGAACAGCCTGCTTGTGAAATTAACGTGCAAGTGGCTGAGCACTCCACAGACACGTCTACCCTTAACGTAGTTCTCGGGGATATTCAGCGTGACACAGAGAGTGACAAGGCTGGCCCTTTGAAATACAGGTACAACAGAAACAGGAAGTAAGAGTGAGAGAAAGTTGTGGTGAAAGAGTACAGCAGGGGTCGCCACCATCCCCTGCCGGAGCCTCGTGGAGCTTTTAGGTGTTTTCGCTCAATAAACACTCACAATGTCCGGTCTGGGAATCGAAACCGCGATCCTACAACCACGAGTCCGCTGCCCTAACCACTGGGCCATTGCGCCTCCACTTGCGTTAATATTCCTCACATGTTCCATTGCGGTGTTGCCTTTATTGAACTCATAAAGCAAAATATATTGAATATGCCCCTTTGTCACTTCCATTATAGCTTTGAGAAAATAACTGCACTCTTCAAAACTTGCACTAAGAATAAGTACAAGGTAACATTACTACCTGCCTATATAGCAAGTTGGTGCATGTAGTTTATCCTGCCCCCCCCTTCCGACTTTTAGTTTATGCAGTTGAAAAACCTGCATTATTTATGGGATGACCCAATATCTTTAGAATGACATTGTAGAGTGGGCATGAGAGGCAGGATCTGATTAGTCTGAACATAAAAACAAGTAGAAGAATACTTGGGCCGGATGTGGCCAGTTTAAATGCTAAAGGGTTAATGAATATCTTTGTTAATTTTTAAGCATCATCTCTCTCTATATAAACGGCAGTTTGTCTGTCTGTGTGTCTGTCAGGTCGTACCCTCACCCTGACCACGGCTTTCAACCGATTCTGATGAAACTTGACACACACATAGCCCAATGTCATAATTCAAAACTAATGCAGCGAAAATTTTGAAAAGTTCCCCCAGTTCTGAAAGAAATCGATAAATTCGACATGGGGTCAAGAATCAGAAACACAAACCACAGACTGTCTAGGGGACGCAACTCGACCTTTTTAACTCTCAAAAACAAATTTGCCATCATTTTTTCCCCATTTTTTTTGCTATTTTTTGGCTATAACTCTCTAAAAATGCTTATATAGTTATTTCCCTTACAAATCCGAGCAACGCCGGGCGATACTGCTAGTTTATAGTTAATCCCATTGGATTTGGATTTGGATTTCTGCTCATGCGACAGAAACCATTTCTTAATCACCCCCCCCCACATGTACATACATACATATTCACTCACGAGTATTAACTACACTTCAACATCAACACCAACAGCATCAATAAGTCCTCATACAGTCACATGATAAAATAGAACTGATTTTGTTTTGGAAGTTTTCTGTACATTATTTTTGTTTCTTTGGACTTTTGTTTCTTTGCTTTTCGATTTGCTCTTTTTTTTTTGTTTTTGTTTTTCTGTTGTTTGTTGTTGTTGGAAAGTTTTAGTTATTTTCTCTGAAAATTTTATTTTTGTTTTATTTTAATTTTTTTTTATCTTTTTATTTCTACCATTTGTGGAAACTACCCTTAAGTGTTCATACTAACATGTCTCTTATTGAACTAACTAACCGTTTGTTGTTGGTGTTGTTGTTGTTGATGACGTCAGTGGTGTTGATTGTTGGTGGTTAATTAAGTTTAAGTAATCAACTGTAACTTAATTAACTTGGTTACCCAAGTCAGATAATAGCTGTCAGCTACTGGAGGGTTCTCACTGGAGGGTTCCGAACTACATCAAACAGCTACAGTGGAATTAAGGGCCTTAATTATTAACAATGTACCACAAACCCATCTGACATGTCAACCATTTAGTGGTGAGATTTAACCCCTTAGTGTTCAAATTTATATATCAAAAGTAATCCTTTTTCATTTACATTTAAAAAAATTAATCTGGTATTATCTTGTAGCTTCAAGATTTGAAAGATGTAATTGTTTATTTTTAGAATGACATTGCAGGGTAGGTGTGAGATACTGGTTCTGGCCAGTTTGAGCATAAAATGAGAAGAATATTCGGACCGGATATAGCCGGTTTAAACACTAAAGGGTTAAAGACTTTTTAAAATAATAAAGTACCTAAGACCTCTTCTGCTTGAAAAATAAATCATGAAAGTCGACACTAGTATACACAACGAGAAGTATCAATTAAAACCAGCATTGTAATTATTGATATTAACCTTTAGCACACTGACAGCAAATCGTGTTGCCCTACAAGTTTTCTCCCCTCTCGATACAACACAATGTGCAGCTACAGGGGAGAAGACTGGTACAGTGACATAATTCACTTTCAGCATGCTGAAGGTTAATTAAAGCAATCATTATTTTTGTTGTTCTTTTAATTAAAACTATAGTTCTAGTTATCTTATAATTATTTAAAATTGAAGATATGCAAGGGACACAACTGCCATAATATAAATTCACTATATATGTATGGGAGTCAAGTTTCAGCTTGGCTCGTATGAAAGACAACTGTGGGCATGTTTCCGCATTATTTGACCTCATCAGTAAAGCATAGTCTAACTGTTACTTGAAGATTTTAAAATAAATATTAGGTGCAGGAGTGGCTGTGTGGTAAGTAGCTTGCCTACCAACCACATGGTTCTGGGTTCAGTCCCACTGCGTGGCATCTTGGGCAAGTGTCTTCTGCTATAGCCTCGGGCCGACCAAAGCCTTGTGAGTGGATTTGGTAGATGGAAACTGAAAGAAGCCTGTCGTATATATGTATATATATGTATGTATGTGTGTGTATATGTTTGTGTGTCTGTGTTTGTCCCCCTAGCATTGCTTGACAACCGATGCTGGTGTGTTTACGTCCCCGTAACTTAGCGGTTTAGCAAAAGAGACCGATAGAATAAGTACTAGGCTTACAAAAGAATAAGTCTCGGGGTCGATTTGCTCGACTAAAGGCGGTGCTCCAGCATGGCCGCAGTCAAATGTCTGAAACGAGTAAAAGAGTAAAGAGTGTGTCTGTGTATTATATAAGATTTTAGTGAGCGAACACTGACTGCTGGGCTGGAGGGGGTCACAACTAGTAAAGGGAGGTCTGGTTATTGTGAAGGCAGGCAGTATGTTTTCCTGATTTATTTTCTGTGTTCAGGTTTATTTTTTCTATGTAACTCTTTCTTTTTCTTGATTTCTGTTTTAATTCATAAAATAGAATAATGAAATTTGACTGTAGCAATGTGAGTGTGTATGTGTGTTTAGTGTTGACTGTTGGGGGGCAAAAAATGTACACAATTCCAGAATAATATATTTTATTTGGGTTGAATCAGTCTAGAAGTCTTCAGGCAAGTTACAACAGATATATGTTATTATATATCATCATCATCGTTTAACATCCGTATTCCATGCTAATGGCCTAGTGGTTAGGGCAGCGGACTCGCGGTCGCAGGATCGCGGTTTCGATTCTCAGACCGGGCGTTGGGTGTGTTTATTGAGCGAAAACACCTAAAAGCTCTACGAGGCTCCGGCAGGGGGTGGTGATCCCTGCTGTACTCTTTCACCACAATGGCGGTGCCCCAGCATGGCCACAGCTCAAGAGCTGAAACTGGAAAACATAAACATAAACAATGGGTTGGGCAGTTTGACTGAGGTCTGGAGAACCAGTGATCGAACCAGGCTCCAATCTGATCTGGCAAGGTTTCTACACCTTCCTAATGCCAACCACTCTAGGAGTGTATTGGGTGCTTTTTGCATGCCACCAGCACAGGAGCCAGTGGTGGGGTGCACTGGTGTCAGCCACGTTTGGATGGTGCTTTTTACGTGCCACCAGCATGGGAGCCAGTCAGGCAGCCCGGCATCAATCACATTCGGATGGATATATATATATATATAAAATATATAATATATATATATACATACATACACACACACACACACTTCTTATTAAAGCTTCAAAATTATCATAGAACCGTTACTCCGACTTTCATGTTCCCATTCATTGGATAATTATGAGAGTATTTATTGGGGACTTGAAACTCTGAGTAACAGGTCTATGTTAATTTTGCAGCTTTAATAAAAAGTATATTACTCTAATTTTGGCATTTGAGTACTATTGTTACCACCTTGTTTTGCACTTCTGTGCTCACCTGTGTGTGTGTGTATGTACATACATACATACATATATATATATATGTGCTTGAGGAGACCTGTTGAGTCAAGTACATGAACATGAACATCGAAATAAATATCAATGGAAATAGTAGTTGTGATACTTGTGCCGGTGGCACATAAAAAGCACCATCCGTACGTGGCCGTTGCCAGCGCCGCCTTGGCTGGCTTCCATGCCAGTGGCACGTTAAAAGCTCCAACCGATCGTGGCCGATGCCGGGCCCCCCCTGGCACCTGTGCAGGTGGCACGTAAAATGCACCCACTACACTCACAGAGTGGTTGGCGTTAGGAAGGGCATCCAGCTGTAGAAACTCTGCCAGATCAGACTGGAGCCTGGTGCAGCCCCTGGCTTCCCAGACCCCAGTCGAACTGTCCAACCCATGCTAGCGTGGAAAACGGACGTTAAACGATGATGATGATATATATATATATATATATATATATATATACATACATATATGTGTGTGTGTACACTCATAATCTTTGAATCATAATATTTTTATTTTTACATTTATAAAACAGTAACATAAGGCTTTAGTATACTTTCTCTCAATTTCATTCCTCAAAATCTCATATTTTGTGCTTACATAATAATAAAAAAAAAGTTACAATAATTTAAAAGAATTTTATTTATTTATTAAAAACAACACAGCAAATTTAGTGTCCCATGGTCATGTCTCCAATAACATATACCCTACTAAGCTACAAGATACTAGATTATCACTGGATTATGTCTTGCCTCACCCTAGAAATAAGCAGTCAGGTGTGGCTGTGTGGTAAGAAATTTGCTTCCCAACTACAAGGTTCCGGGTTCAGTCCCACTGCATGGCACCTTGGGCAAGTGTTTTCTACTATAGCCTCAGGCTGACCACAGCCCTGTGGGTGGATTTGGTGTGTCACTGTGTGTCTGTGTTTGTTTCCCCCCTCCCTCATCACTGTTTGACAACTGGTGTTGGTGTGTTTACATCCCCATAACTTAGTGGTTCGGCAAAAGAGACCGATAGAATAAGTACTAGGCTTTTTAAAAAAAATATGTCCTGGGGGTTCGATTTCTTCAACTAAAACCCTTCAAGGCTGTGCTCCAGCATGGCCACAGTCAAATGGCTGGAACAAGTAAAAGAATGAAAGAACCTTTTGTGGCACCACTTATTATTATTATTATTATTATTATTATTATTATTATTATTATTATCGTTATTTTAATTATTGTTTTAATTATTTTAATTTATTTTCATTTCCAAAAGTATAAATTACTGAAAGCAGTCTATGGCTATTGGGTTTAATCTTGAGTGGAGGAAGATGGTTTAGCTGAAGAACCACGTTTGTTTAACGATGATACAGTCCGTTCGTTGTATAATTAGCTGACGATATTAATAATGCTGTTTTCTTTGTTTTGCAGTCGGGTTAGTTCGAGAAGCAGCATAGGGGGCTACGCCCGCAGTGAAGCTGAATTGGAACAAATCATGGATGGACTTCATGAGCAAGAAGTAAGTAATAGCAACATTATCATCATCATCATCATCATCGTTTAGTGTCCGCTTTCCATGCTTGCATGGGTTGGACGGTTCAACCCGGGGTCTGGGAAGCCAGAAGGCTGCACCAGGCCCAGTCTGATCTGGCAGTGTTTCTACAGCTGGATGCCCTTCCTAACGCCAACCAGTCCGTGAGTGTAGTGGGTGCTTTTTACGTGCCACCGGCACAGGTGCCAAACGAGTCTGGCAAACGGCCACGATCGGATGGTGCTTTTTATGTGCCACCGGCACGGGGGCCAGGCAAGGCTGGCAACGGCCACCAACAGATGGTGCTTTTTACGTGCCGCCGGCACGAGGCCAGTCGGGGCGGCGCTGGCAACGGCCACGAACGGATGGTGCTTTTTACGTGCCACCGGCACGAGGCCAGTCGGGGGGGGGGGGGGGCTGGCAACGGCCACGTTCGGATGGTTCTCTTACGTGCCATCGGCACTGGTAACTCAGCTGCAATTCCCATTGATCGATTTCGATTCTGATTATCTTTTTATTAATTATTCAGCAAAAAGACACTGATACAATAAGTACTAGGCTTACAAGGTATAAGTCCAGGGGGTGGGGCGATTTGATCAACTAAAGGTGGTGCTCCAGCATGACCACAGTCAAATGACTGAAGCATGTAAAAGAATAAAGGCGTAAGTGACCAAGAAGCAGTTGGATGAATTTTTATTTAGCAAGAAGAAAATTCTTAATATCTCGACAAATTGTTTTGTAGCTTAAATTCTGCATTATTTTGAAAAGATTTTTTGCATTTTGCATTAATGCAGACTTGTAATTTATTTATTATTAATATAATAATATAAATTACTTACATGCTTTTAAGTTATGAAACAATGTGTCATGATATAAGAATGTTTTTGTTGTTAAATAAAATTTCAGTAAATTATGTATCATTTATGACTGGTGGTGACCCCCTTCGGTCAGACACTGACCATGGGTTTGCACCTAGAGAGTTACCCTCTGAGGCACAAGTCTGGGCATGGTTGTTTTATGGAAGACCAGTAGTCGCCCATGCATACCGGCCTCCCCTCTACACGTCACCGATGTTGCCCAAGGGAAAGGCAAAGGGGCCGATACAGCTTGGCACCTGCGACGTCACAACTCATTTCTACAGCTGAGTGAACTGGAGCAACGTGAAATAAAGTGTCTTGCTCAAGAACACCACAACACACAGAACACAACACGCAGCCCGGTCCAGGATTCGAGCTCACAACCTCACGATCGTAAGCTCGACGCTCTAACCACTGAGCCACGCTATGACTATATATATATACACACACACGCACACACACACAATCATCATCATTATTTAACGTCCATCTTCCATGCATGCGTGGGTAGGACGGTTGGCAGAAGTTGACCAGGTAGAAAAACTACCCTAGACTACTGTGTCTATATATATGTATATCATCATCATCATGTATATATATATGTGCACACACACATACATTCATATGATGGGTTTCTTTCAGTTTTTGTCTACAAAATCCACGCACAAGGCTTCGGTCAGTCTGAGGCTGTAGTAGAAGACACTTGCCCGAGGTGTCACACAGTGAGACTGAACCCAGAACCATGTGGCTGCCAAGCAAACTTCTTACCATGCTTGTGCCATTGTGTGATAATTTTCATTATCCCCTAAATTCCAAGAAACCCGACTGAATTATTGACTTGAAAAATGCCATTGGGAACCCCACTGCAGCCCAGAAGGTGCTAACACGTAACCATTGTCATCAGGAATAGATAATTATGCTACTGGTCCCATAACCGTGATTGACATATTGATAAAGCTAATTGTATTGAACTAGGATCAGAATATATTGTTCTGCTCAACCATATTTACACTTGGTTCACTCCAGCTACTTATTATCACTGAGTCTGCTAAGCGGTGAAAATTAAATTTAGCTTGAACCATTTACAACAGCGTTTCTTGCACATTCAACATCCTTCTGGGCCACCACCAGTCTTCCCTTTATAAATATAATGGACTTTTCCGTAATTGACTTGGGTTTCATTTTTTGGGGTGTGCCCCGCTAAAGCAATCCACGTTTTAGATCTGGCCTCGCACACTCAACATCCTTCTGGGCCACCACCAGTCTTCCCTTTATAAATGTAATGGACTTTTCCGTAATTGACTTGGGTTTCACTTTTTTGGGGTGTGCCCCGCTAAAGCAATCCACGTTTTAGATCTGGCCTGGATATTAAAAAGGCTGTGAACCACTGGTCTACCTTGTGCTCCAACTATATAGAAATGTTTACATCTTTTAAAGTAAAGGTGTTTGGCCTAGTGGGTGAGAGTGTAGAACCCATGATCATAAGATTGCCGGTTCATTTCCTGAGTGAGGCAGTGTGTTGTTTTTGAGCAAGGCACTTCAAAAACTGTAATATTTTCCCATGACCAATAATATATTTTCACAAAATATTGGAAATAAAGGAGACTGCTTGCATTATGTGACACTCATTTACAACTTTCAAGGGGACAATAACGCACACACCTGATTACAGGTAAGTTCACTACCATCAGTTCATCGCAGGTGAGTTCACCGAGAAAATTTGTCCATAGACCTCACTATTAATAGTTAAAAACTATTTTATTGAAAAAAGAAAAAAAATGAATTGATGACGGTGAACTTTCCCTGGGATGAATTGATGACGGTGAACTTACTGGATATGCACACACACACATGCATATATACACAATGGGTTTATTTATTGACATTGTTTTAAATTAATCGTGGCTTTGAGATTTCGATGATGGGATTATATCTAAAATAATATTGTAGGGTTGGTATAAGAGGCAGGATCTGGTTGGTTTGAGCATAAAAGAGGTAGAACAATAAATACACATATATATATATCATTAACATTAATTGTTTAGCATTCAGATTACTCTGCCAAATGTAATGCTTATTTATTCGCATGTGTTTCAATTGATGAGTATGATGATGATGATGATAATACTGATTTATTTGCCACAGGAGTATCAGATGAAAAGGACATTACAAGTGTAGTTTAAAATTTGTGTGGCAATAATAATAACAATCGTCATCATCATCATTTAGCGTCCGCTTTCCATGCTAGCATTAATTATGCATTTTCTTGTTGCTTTGAGATTTCAATGTCGTCATCATTATCATTATAGTAATGATGCTGATGATCATAATAATCCTTTCTACTAAAGGCACAAGGCCTGAAATTTTAGTGGAGGGGGCCAGTAGTTTACATCGACCCCCAGTATTTCACTGATACTTAATTTTTTGACCCTGAAAGGATGAAAGGCAAAATTGACCTCGGAACATAAGGATGGATCAAATGCCGCTAAGCATTTTGCCTGGCATGCTAATGATTCTGCCAGCTCGCCACCTTAAATAATATTAATAATAATACTCATCATCATCATCATCATGTCTGTTTCCCATGCTAGCATGGGTTGTCCAGTTTGACAGGAGCTGGTAAGGCCAGTGGCCACGCTACACTCCGTTGTCTGTTTTGGCATGATTGTTTACAACCGGAGGCCCTTCCTAACACCAGCCACTTTACAGAGCGTACCGGGTGCTCTTGACATGGTACCATTACCAGTGCTTTTTATGTGGCTGTTTTTTAGAATGACATTGTAGGGTAGATGTGAGAGGCCAGATCCGGCATGTTCATTCATAAATCAGCTAGAATATCTGGGCCAGATATGAACAGCTTAAATGCTAAAAAAAAGGTAAAAGACTTGTTTCTCTATAACTAGCATAGGAATTGATTTTGAGGCCTAATTTTTATGCCTAGATGCCTTTCCTGCCACCAACCCTGACTTGTTTTCCAGGCACAGGAATTTTATATTCCACAGCTCTTTGAAAGTGCAAAGCAGGCAGTTGTAATGTCAAGAAAGCATGTCATTGTCAACATCATCAACACTACTTCACTTGGGCAGTGACAGATAGTACCGTCATATCTGCCACAAGCTTTATGCAGTTTCAGACTATTAACCCTTTAGCATTCAAACCGGCCATATCTGGCCAAAATATTTAATCTGTTTTATATTTATTTCTTTACTACCCACAAGGGGCTAAACACAGAGAGGACAAACAAACGGATTAAGTCGATTATATCGACCCCAATGCATAACTGGTACTTATTTAATCGACCCCGAAAGGATGAAAGGTAAAGTCGACCTCGGCGGAATTTGAACTCACAACGTAGCGGCAGACGAAATACGGCTACGTATTTCGCCCGGCGTGCTAACGTCTCTGCCAGCTCGCCGCCTTTTATATTGAAACTGACCAGATCTCGCCTCTCACCGCAGCCCTACCATGTCATTCTAAAACTAAAAAATCACATAACTGAAATCTCTAAACTACAAGATAATGTAGGATTAATTCAAACCATTTTAGATAAACAGACATCACATTTGACAGAATAATCTGAACACTAAAGGGTTAAACTCTCTTATAAGGCATTGTTGAAGACGTGTTCAGTGTACAACATAGTTGAGTGGAACAACTCAGAACCCGTGGCTATGAAGCAACCTATTTAGCTACACGGCTGTGCCTGCTTTTGATATGAAATTATCTTCATTTAGTGGGGGTGGGTACATATGCATGCATGTATATGGTAAGCTTCTTTCAGTTTCCATCTTTCCAATCCGCTCATATGGCTTTGGTCAGCCTGGTGCTACAGAAGAAGATGCTTGCCTCAGGGTGCTACATGGGGGAACTGAACCATGTGGTTGGACAATGAAATTGTGAACCCATTCTTTGTTCAATTTCCGCCAGAGTTAACTTCACCCTTCATCTTTCTGGGATCGATGAAATAAAAGTATCAATCCATGAGGTTGACTGTCCTCCTACACACTTAAAAACCGTTGGCCTTCTACCTACGTTAGAAACAATTATTGTTGTTGTTGTTATTATTTAAGGTGGTGAGCTGGCAAAAACATTAGCACGCTGGGTGAAATGCTTAGCGGTATTTCGTCTGTGTTTACGTTCTGAGTTCAAATTCTGCCAAGGTTGACTTTTCCTTTCATCCTTTCAAGGTCAACAAATTAAGTACCAGTTGCGTACTGGGGTTGATCTAATCGACTGGCTTGCTCTCCCAAAATTTTGGGTCTTGTACCTAGAGTAGAAAACAAATAAGTACCAGTTATGTACTGGGGTTGATCTAATCGACTGGTTTGCTCCCCTAAAATGTTGGGCTTTGTGCCTAGAGTAGAAAACAAATAAGTACCAGTTATGTACTGAGGTCAATGTAATCAACTATTCCCTCCCCCAAAATTTCAGGCCTTGTGCCTGTGGTAGTAAGGATTATTATTATTATTATTATAATAAGGTGACAAGTTGACAGAATTGTTAGCACATCAAGTGAAATACTAAACAGTATTTCATCCAAGTTTCTGTTCTGGGTTCAGATTCCATCATGGCCAACTTTGCCTTTCGTTCTTTCAGGGTCGATAAAAAAAAGTACCAGCTGAACATTTGGGCTCAATGTAACTGACTTATCCCCTACCCTGAAAATACTGGGCCTTCTGTCAAAATATGTTGCTGTTGTTCTTCATTTGTAATTAGTATTTGATTTGACTTAAATTTTGTTTTATCTGTTTTTCAGGAGGAAGACAAGAAGATGCGGAGCTACGCTGTGGTGCCACCCATGATGCTGGATGCTCGATCACGGAGTTTAAAGTTTATCAATAATAACGGCTTGATTGAAGATCCTATGGCTGAATTTAAAGAAAGGCAGCATTTAAATATTTGGACTCAACCAGAAAAAATGATTTTCAAAGAAAAATACCTCCAACATCCCAAAAATTTCTGTTTAATTGCTTCATTTTTAGAAAGAAAGGTGAGTCCTGGTGTTTAGGAAGTCCTCTTGCTGATCTACTCTGGCTCACTTCTATGAAGTGAAACCCTATTTTATTGGTTCTATCTGGGGGAGTGACAAACTGGGGGTAGATGTAATCACCTAACCCCGCTCTCTCAAAATTGTTTGTCTTGTGTCTAAATGAGAAACAAGTATATATCCGTTAGACATATTAAGTTACAGATTTTTTTGCACAAATAGACTTGCATACACATTGATATGTCTTTCTTTTTCGTTTCTCTTATTTTTTTTTCCCTTTTACAACTTATTTCTAAATATCCAGTTGAATTTTCCCTCTTACCCCACTTGTTTTTCCTTATCGACTTAATAACTTTTTTGATGTTTTTTCTTAAAATTTTTCACACTGATGATAATGAGAATGCATAACTTTAATTAAAATCATTATTATTATTATTTTTTCTTACATATTTGTAGATCCTTTTGAAACGTTCATATGTATTAAATCCAATTTTGCTTTTTTAACATCTTTTCTCCATTTTTATACTTGCTTATGGTATCTTTATACCTATAATAAACTTTATCAATTATATATATATATATATATATATATTGTGGAGGCGCAATGGCCTAGTGGTTAGGACAGCGGACTCGCAGTCATAGGATTGCGGTTTCGATTCCCAGACTGGGCGTTGTGAGTGTTTATTGAGCGAAAACACCTAAAGCTCCACGAGGCTCCGGCAGGGATGGTGGTGATCCCTGCTGTACTCTTTCACCACTTTTTCTCACTCTTTCTTCTGTTGGCCTGCTCGCTTAGCCTGTGGGGTGGCGTCATTTGAAGGCTAAAACAATGCGAAGCACATTGTGACTAGTGATGTGTAACAACATCTGATAGCCTGGTCGGTCACAGTGATCATGGTGATATATATATATATTATGAATGAGGAGTTCTAAGCGATAAGTAGAATTGTAATGTCATTATCAGTCCGAATATGGTTGATGCATGTTCAAACTGGGGAGCAGTTCAAACTGAGTTCACTCTTCCTAGATCAGCTTGCAGCGCCACCTACCTAGACTGAAATGCTAATATTTTGGAGTAGCAATATATATATATATATATATATATATATTGCTACTCCAAAATATTAGCATGTGGTATCTTCTTCCCTCCTTTTCTTTCTGTGTGTGTACGGTTCGACTGGGGTCTGGGAAGGCAGGAGGCTGCACCAGGCTCCAATCTGATCTGGCAGTGTTTCTACTGCTGGATGCCCTCCCTAACACCAATCACTCCGAAGGTCTAGTGGATGCTTTTTACATGCCACCGGCACAGGGGGCAGGGGAGCTGGTATCATCCACGATTGGATGGTGCTTTTTTACATGCCACCGGCATGGAAGCCAGTCAAGGCAACACTGGCATCAGCCAATATGTGTGTGTGTGTATATATATATATATATATATATATATATATATATATATAAGGGCTGTGAGAAGTAAACATAGATTTATTTTCTCATCTAACTTCCAGGTAATAACAGCTGTTTCATAATCTTCTTCATGTTAGGAAGGACGTCCAGCTGTAGAAACTCTGCCAGATCAGATTGGAGCCTGGTGCAGCCATCTGGTTCGCCAGACCTCCGTCAAATCGTCCAACCCATGCTAGCATGGAAAGCGGACATTAAATGATGATGATGGTGTAGTATTAATTTCAGCATGCAAGAAATTAAACATACACATTGATGTGTATGCTCAGCATTATGTGATATAATTGTATATTCACAAATTAATGCAAAAAAAGAAAGCTAAGATATCAGTACATCATGGTTAATCTCCAATTCAACTCTAAATACACACACAAAATTCACCTTATATACTTACAATGTATGGAAGCCCAGAATTGGACTAGACAACAGTGATTTGATCAGGAAAAGGGAAACAGAGCAAAGATGTATTGGGACATTCTTCTTTACCCAAAAGTTTCACATATGAATGCACACGGATCAAATAAGTTGAAAGTGCCATATAGACATTATGGTATTTACCTTCTGTCATATCCCCCACCCCCCACCCTCGTGAGTCCCAACACTTGTAGATCCTATGTCTCCCTGCCAAGGGTCATACAGGACCTGACCAAGGGCCACTGGTTTAACCCTTTAGCATTTAAACCGGCCATATCCGGCCAGAAGTATTCTGCCTGTTTTATGTTCAAACTGGCCATATCTGGCCTTTCACACCAGCCCTACAATATCGTTTTAAAAATTAACAGCTACCTTATCAAAATCTCATAACTCCAAGATAATGCCTGATTAGTTCAAAGCAATGTGGATAAAAAAAGATTAATTTTGGCAGAATAATGCGAACACTAAAGGGTTAAAGAGAGACGAATGCTTCATGAATTGTTGTTATGTTCTGTTTCAGACTGTTGCTGATTGTATATTGCATTATTACTTAACGAAAAAGAATGAAAATTTTAAACAGTTATTACGAAAGCAAGGTGTAAAGAAACGAAGAGCTTTCCCTAAGCCACAGGTAAGTTGTGGACCAGTTGCTACCGTCTATCACAATAGTTGAAGTTTCATTTGATTTTGCATAAATTTGTTTCACAATCCATAGAAATCCCACATCCTCCTCCTTGTAATGTGTGGCAATTAGATTATGTACATAATGCTGTATTTGCTCTTGACTCCAAGAAAAATAGAACAGACTCAGGGGAGGGAGGGAGGGCAGAAAGTATTCTCAAACCAGGAGCTTTTAGCGAATTTCTGCAATGGAGACTTTGCTGAAAGCAACCAAGGTGCCCCATGGTGATGTTAAACTGCACAACAGAATAAGGTTTGGAAAAGCAGTACTTGGAAGGAACCAGTTGCTACCTTCTATCAAAGAATATTTGAAGTTGAATCAGCAGGCATCTGTGGTTGAGAAGCTTACTTCCCAAGCATGTGGTCTTGGGTTCAATCCCACTGCGTGACACCTTGGTCAAGTGTCTTTTATTATGGCACCGTGGGTCAACCAAAGCCTTGTGAGTGGATTTGGTAGATGGAAACTGAAAGAAGCCCATCGTATATATTTTTTTTTTTTTATCTAGTTTCAGCTCACAAGCTGTAGCCATGCTGGGGCACTGCCATTTGGATATATTTGTATGAGTTTGTCCCCACCACCATCACTTGACAACCGATGCTGGTGTGTTTATGTCCCCGTAACTTAGCGGTTCAGCAAAAGAGGCCGATAGAATAAGTACTAGTCTTACAAAGAATAAGTCCTGGGGTCGATTTGTTCGACTAAAGGCAGTGCTCCAGCATGGCTGCAGTCAAATGACTGAAACAAGTAGAAGAATAAAAAAAAAATACCGATCAAAAAATTGCCTGTTCATATAAACCCCTCAACCCCTAGAAAGTCAGGGCCCTTGTTTATAGTCACCGTAAAAGATGAAGTAATGTGAGACCCTTTAAAGTTGATGTTATTAGTCAATATTGTCATACTAATGTTTGTCTTCTTTTCTTTGCTTGTTCCTCCCCCCTCTGCTCTTCTTCTGTAAAGCCATCTGTGAGTAGACCCTTGGATGGTGTCAAAGAGGAGACCCCATCGAAAGAGGAATCCGATGACAATGCCAACAACTCCAACAACAGCAGCTGTGCCGGCAGCATTAGCAGCAGCAGCAGCAGCAGCAGCAGCAGTACCAGCACCACCACCACCACAACCTCCTCAACTGCCACAACTACAACCACTGCCACCTCAACAACTAGTTCAGCTAGTACAACTAATAAGTATGTATCTATAGCTTCAGTATTTATTGTATGTGGAGGCGCAATGGCCCAGTGGTTAGGGCAGCGGACTCGCGGTCATAGGATCGCAGTTTCGATTCCCAGACCGGGCGTTGTGAGTGTTTATTGAGCGAAAACACCTAAAGCTCCACGAGGCTCCGGTAGGGGATGGTGGTGATCCCTGCTGTACTCTTTCACCACAACTTTCTCTCACTCTTACTTCCTGTTTCTGTTCTGCCTGTATTTCAAAGGGCCAGCCTTGTCACTCTATGTGTCACGCTGCATATCCCCGAGAACTACGTTAAGGGTACACGTGTCTGTGGAGTGCTCAGCCACTTACACGTTAATTTCACGAGCAGGCTGTTCCGTTGATTCGGATCAACCGGAACCCTCATCGTCGTAACCGACGAAGTGCTTCCTTTATATTTATTGTATGTTGTTGTTGTTGTTAAAATGCAGGGGAAACTGACCCTTGTAAGAGACGTGTGTAATGCCTGTCCATTAGGTTATGTCATGTCCAGTTTCGTTTATTATGTTCATCATGTCTGTGCTGCAACCAATGAACGAAGCTGAACAAATGAACATTCGTTAACTGTTTAACGTTCATATTACTCTGTCAAATGCGATGCTTATTCACATTGTTTTCAATTAATCGTCCGTTATCTCGTAGCTTTTGGGACTTAGATGATGAGATTGTTTATTTGTAGAGTGACATTGTCGGGTAGGTGTGAGAGGCTGGATCTGACCAGTTTGAATATAAAATGGCTAAAATATTTGGGTTAGATACAGCCTGTGCAGCTCTGTAGCTTTCAGATTACTCTGTTAAGTGTTAATGCTTATTTATTCACAGTACATCAACATCAAAATAAATATCAAATGGAAATTGATGTAAAAAGCCCCATCCAAACGTGGCCGATCCCAGCACTGCCTTGACTGGCTTCTGTGCCAGTGGCACGTAAAGAACACCCACTACTCTCACGGTGTGGTTGGTGTTAGGAAGGGCATCCAGCTGTAGAGACACTGCCAGATCAGACTGGAGCCTGGTGCAGCCTTCTGGCTTCCCAGAACCCCGGTCGAACTGTCCAGCCCGTGCTAGCATGGAGAACGGACGTTAAACAATGATGATGATGATGATTGTTTTGAATTAATTTTGGATTTTCTCATAGCTTTGAGATTTCGATATCATTGTCATCATCAACATTTAATATCCGTTTTCTTTGCTGGCATGGGTTAGACGGTTTGACAAAAGCTGACCAGCTGAAGGGCTGTTCAGGTCTGTTTTGGCATGGTTTCTATGGCTGGATGCCCCTCCTAATGTCAACTACTTTACAGAGGGTACTGGATGCTTGCACACAGCACCAGCACAGATGCTTTTTGTGTGGCACCAGCACTTATGAGCCTGCAAGATTAGAGATGCTCAGTTGGAGACGGTTGCAAGGGACAAGCCTGTATGCAAGGGTGGCCACGCTTTTACTTAGCTTAACGTGTCTTTTCAAGCACACCAAACCACCAGGATTCTCGCTGGTGTGGCTTACAAAGAATAAGTTCTGGGGTCGATGTGTTTGACTTAAGGCAGTGCTCCAGCATGGCCACAGTCAGTTGACTGAAATAAATAAAAGGATAAAAAGGAAAAGGGTAAAGGCGGCGAGCTGGCAGAATCATTAGCACACTGGACAATATGTCCAGCTGTATTTTGCCCATCACTATGTTCTGAGCTCAAATTTCACCGAGGTTGACTTTGCCTTTCATCCTTTTGGAGTAGAAAAATTAAGTACCAGTTGCATACTGGGGTCAATCTAATCAACTGGCCCCCTCCCCCAAAATTTCAGGTCCTGTGCCTGTAATAGAAGGTATTATTATTATTATTATTATTATTATTATTATTATTATTATTATTATTATTATTGAGTTAGCAGAATCATTACTGTGTCGGACAAAATGCTTAGTGTCATTTCATTGGTCTTCATATTCCGTGTTGCCGTGGTGATCTCATTCTCGCTCACAACATCATAAGCGGAAATTGTAACCTCTCGAAAGAGCTGTTCTTTACTCCTGCTCCAGAGCGTCGGCTGCGGGGTCATTCCAAAAAGCTCTACCTGCGACGATTTCATCTCAATCGAAGGAGAGGAGCTTTCTCCGTCCGGGTTGCAGATCCCTGGAACAAGCTGCCAGACGAGATGGTGAAGATGCCGACGACCACTTTGTTCAAAGTCTCCCTTGACCTCAAGTGGCCTGAACTCTTTACATGGACACCACCCTGTACATAACTCCATGTCCCCCTACATGGCCTTGCTTTTTGCTTTTGAGCCAAAAAATTAACTAACTAACTAACTACCGAGATTGACTTTGCCTCTCCTCCTTTCAGGGTCAGCAAAATAAGTACCAGTTGAGAACTAGGGTTAATGTAATCAACTAGCCCCCCTCCCTCAAATTTCAGACCTTCATGGCAGAATTGTGAAGGCATTAGACAAAATCCTCTTGTATTTAATAATGGCCCTTCATGCTCTGGGTTCAAACCCTGCTAGGGCAGACTTTGCCTTCCATTTCTCAGGGATGATTAAAGTATCAGTCAAATACTGTGCCTGTGTTGGAAATGTTGTTTTTTTTTTGTTTTGTTTTCTTCAATTTTTTCTCTTTATTTATTTGTAGCAGTGTTAAAAAAGAACCTGATAAGGAAAGTGAAGAACTCTCCGAAATTACAGATATTACAACAGTTTCTGGATCAACAGATTCTGATGGTTAGTTATTTACTATTCATTCTTATCTATAAAGCTGTTTCTTACTTCCGCTCTTAATCTTAATCTTATCACTGACTTAATCAGTGATATATTATATGTGTATATATATATTATATGTTTATATATATATATATATATATATTATATATATATATATATATATTATATATATATATATGTGTGTGTGTGTGTGACCTCGTGAGTACCGCCAGCGATTTTTATCCCTCTGTCTTCCCTTCTCGGGATCTTTCCTTCTCCTATGTTTCCGACGAAGAGCTCCGCTCAAAACGTTAAACCCTCCTTCTTCCCTTCCTTCCTGAGCGTCCAATAATACTTTATTTGTTCCACGTCCTCGCGTTGCTGTGTTTTTTTGTGTTTTCTTGTTTGGATTAACTATATACATATATATATATATATATATATAGAGGGCTGGACAAAAGTCACTTGACAGTAATTTAATTTCAAGATTTATGTTTAACAACTGAATGAATTTAATTAAAACATCTAATATGAGAGAGTCAAAACTATTGAAAAGGTTGCAAGACGTAACGAAAATTTTAGGAAAATAAAAAATATGAAATAAATGGAAATTTTACTGGTGAGTGTGTTAAATTATAAGGCACCAAAAGAAAATGACTCTCCCCAGACACAACAGAATATGCTTCAACACACGAACTCACATAAAGAATCTTGCTAACCAAATCCAAAAACGAAATCTAAATATGAAACATCATGGAATTTATTCAAACTGAATAGTTGTATGATGGCTTGGCTGACTGAAACTTTGAAGTCACTATCAATAGTAATTCTTGCTTAAGAATAATAAATCTCGTTTAGAGATTTATTAATGCTTTCAGACAGTTTTTCTAAATCAGCGACTGTGGTTGCTGTGAAAAACGTTAAATATTATTTGCAGAGGGTCTCCTTCATCGAGAACCGGTGTTTACCATGCGTCGATGAGAGGCAATTACCTTGAAACTATAGTCCGTATGTAGCACTTAGGTTTTCGAGGGAGGATGACCTCCCTTTGCAAATAACACAAGGGCACTGAAATGTTGTGTCTAAGGCCAGCTGGAGACGTCGATCTCCTGGGGCTAAAAGCATCAGTAACACCCCACCCCCAGTGGCTAGCCACATTCAGATGGCTAGTACACCTTACGTTAATAATAAATTTGTTCTCTGCAAAAGAACAACGTAACCTGTCTGATTAATGTAAAATGGTTTTTTTTTACCTGAACACACAAAGGTGGCAGCTGTCAGAATCGTTAGCGTGTTGGACGAAATGCTTAGCAGTATTTCACCCGTTGCTATATTCTGAGTTCAAATTCCACCGGGGTCGACTTTGCCTTTCATCTGGGGGGGGGGCAGTAAATTAAGTACCAGTTGTGTACTGGGGTCGATCTAATTGACTGGCCCCCTCCCTCAAAATTTCAGGCCTTGTGCCATCAGTAGAAAGGATTATAACTGAACATATAAACATTGTGTGTGTGTGTGTGTATTATATTTTTTTTATCAAAACTGCAAAAACATCACAAAAGCCGCTACTCAGAGTTTGACATTCCTTTTCAACTGCCCGATGAATGGGAACGTGAAACTCTGAGTAACAGTTTTTGTTATGTTTTTGCAGCTGTAATATAAAAGCACCTTACTCTACCCTCGGTATTCAAGTACCAGACCGGGCGTTGTGAGTGTTTATTGAGCGAAAACACCTAAAGCTCCACGAGGCTCCAGCAGGGGATGGTGGTGATCCCTGCTGTACTCTTTCACCACAACTTTCTCTCACTCTTACTTCCTGTTTCTGTTGTACCTATATTTCAAAGAGGCCAGCCTTGTCACTCTCTGTGTCACACTGACTATCCCCGAGAACTATGTTATGGGTGCACGTGTCTGTGGAGTGCTCAGCCACTTACACGTTAATTTCACGAGCAGGCTGTTCCGTTGATTCGGATCAACCGGAACCCACGTCGTCGTAACCAACAGAGTGCTTCCATCATTCAAGTACCATTTTTTCCCACCTTGTTTTGCTTTTATGTGCTTACTCCTGTGTGCATACATAAAACATTGGTTTGTTTTTTTACCTCACTCTGCTCTGTTTTTCTCTTCAGCTGGTGGAGGCGTACATCAATGCGCATTGTGTAAAGTTCAACTGGAGAATTTCAGCATGAGTCGTCCAATCTCTTTGACCGATTGTTCAATGTATTCTCTTACTGAAGCAGAGGTGAAGCCTGATATGCGAGTTTGTAATTCATGTCGTGCCCGCTCTGTTAAACAGTCGCGCTGTGTGCAGTAAGATAGTTTTTTTGCCTTTTATTCTTTCTTTCTTTTTAATCTCTCTCTGATAATAAGTTTGTTTTATGTAGTCAAAAAAGCATCGTTAGTTAATAATTAATCATATATAGGATGCTAATGAAACCTGTTCTTCGTTTCTCTGTTTAAATTCTACAGCCTAAATGTGTGTTGCTGTTTAAAACATCCAATATTATACATTGGCAGAACCATATCCCCAACAAAGATGTCCTCAGGCAAGCAAGAATACCAAGCATGTTTGCACTCCTCACACAAAGACGTATGAGATGGCTTGGGCATGTTAGCCGTATGAAAGATGGCAGAATCCCCAAGGACATACTCTACGGAGAGCTTGCTAGGGGAACTAGGTCTATGGGTAGACCGCTCTTACATTACAAGGATGTTTGCAAAAGGGACATGAAGGCCTGCAACATCAATATTAGCAATTGGGAAGCAATTGCCAGCAACCGTGGAGATTGGCGACGTACCGTAAAAGAGGGAATACAAAGCAGTGACAGAGAGAGAGAGGAGAAATGGAAAGACAAGAAATGACGTCAACAAGAAACTATGACACTACAACCAGCCAGGAACAGTCTTCGCTACATTTGCGTCACCTGCCAGAAGAGTGTTTGTCCAGGATAGGACTACACAGCCACAGCAGGAAATGTATCAGGACATGATATATAAAAGCCGGACTAGACTACTTTATGTGCAACTCCATTGTCTCCCGAAACAAAAAGGATGCCAACCCAAAAATTATACAGTGTAAACCATGCTATCTAGTTTTGTTATTTCTCTAAAAGGACAGATACAGGTTACATATTGCTTAGGTAGAGATTACGAAAGTGTGAAATATACATATAGATCACATCATCATCAATTAACATCCACGTTCCATGCTAGCATGGGTGGGGCAGTGCCACTAAAGCCGGCCAAGCCAAAGCCTCCACTGGACTTCTGTGACTGTTTTGGCAGGATTTTTGCACCTGGGTGCCTTTCCTAACACCAACCACTCAGCAGATTGGACTTAGTGCTTTTTATGTGACACAAGCACAGGCGAGGTCAGTTTTGGCAAGGTTTTTACAGCTGGATGCCCTTCCAAACACCAACCACTTTACATTGTGGACCGGGTGCTTTTAAGTGACACCTGCACTGACAGGGTCACCAAGTACTTGCCAGACAAAACTTTTATGAGGGGAGGAGACACTGGAGGAGGTGGTGGTACATATATACATATAGATTACATATAAGTGTGAAAGCATCTTGGGCTTGTGTCTTCTGCTGTAGCCCTTGGTCAATCTTGTGAATGGGTTTGGTAGAGAGAGACTGAATGAAGACCACTGTACATGTGTGTGTGTGACTTGATATATAATTGTAAACAAGCATCATCATCATCATACATGTGGTGTCCTTCCTTTCTAATCCTCCATGAAAACCTACCCGGCCAAGGAGAAATAACACCTTACAGGTGTGAAGTGGCAACAGGAAAGCCATCTGGCCACAGGGAAATCTGTGTCAGAGAATTCCTTCCTGCTAACCCATGCAATCATGAAAGTTGGACATTAAAGTAACGATGCATCAATACAGGCCTGTATGTGGTTGCTCAACCTGCTAGAAATAGTAGCAAGAAATGTTCTCAGATCACACAACCGACGTACAGTCTAAAAGGTCATATTGGATAATGTTGTTTCTGATGTACAAAAAAAAAAACAAGATGGTCACAATTGGAATGGATATGATCAAAGGTCTGCTTAGTCAATGATGAATATAATATTATAAAAACAGCAATGTAGTATTAGTTTCTTACTAAAAGTTTTACTTGTAGAAATAATGGTGATTATGATTTATCGGCTGAAATGATTCACTACTTATGTCTTTAAAGCAGCTAGTTTTCCATTGCATTGATTCACGTTTGCTAACCTTGTATCTCTGTTTATTCCTACCTTTCAGGTGTCCTGTGCCTACTTGTAAAATTCCAAAACGGAAAGTAAAACGTCTTTGGCCCCTCTCTGTGAAGTGGTCAGAAATAGCCACTGAAATCAAAGAACCAATACTAATGGAGATGCGTAAGAGACCTTCACATTCTAATTTGTTTTGTTTTGTGGGGTTTTTTTTATAGGTCCGTGGTTCTCAACAAGGGTCCACATAAGATTTTGTTGTTAAAACCTACCTGCAATAAATTGGTTATTCTTCTACAATGCAGAAAACGTTACTCTCTCTCTTTTACCCTTTTACTTGTTTCAGTCATTTGACTGCGGCCATGCTGGAGCACCGCCTTTAATCGAGCAACTCGACCCTGGGACTTATTCTTTTGTAAGCCCGATACTTATTCTGTCGGTCTCTTTTGCCGAACCGCTAAGTAACGGGGACGTAAACACACCAGCATCGGTTGTCAAGCAATGCTCGGGGGACAAACACAAACACACACACATACACATACATATACATATATACGACAGGCTTCTTTCAGTTTCCGTCTACCAAATCCACTCACAAGGCTTTGGTCGGCCCGAGGCTATAGTAGAAGACACTTGCCCAAGGTGCCACGCAGTGGGACTGAACCCGGAACCATGTGGTTGGTAAACAAGCTACTTACCACACAGCCACTCCTGCGCCTATATTGTAATTTTTTTTTAATACAGTTCTTAATATTTAAATATAAAAATGTAATAGGGTTTTTTCTAAAACATGAAATGGTTATGAGGGTCCAGTAGAATAAAATAAGAACCACAGAGAGTCACTGATTTTGGTCAACAGTTTCTACATCTGTTGCTACTGTGAGACACATCATGTTAAACAACCAACAATTCTTCGTTATCTCATATATAGATCTATGTTCTTTCTACTTTATTATTCTGTATTGATTGAATTTTTGCTGCTAATATGATATGCAAATCAGTTCTTACAACCGTTTCCTGTTGGCTGGTGAAAGTAGACTATGTGTGTTGTGTCATCTAAAATGAGGAGAATTCTGGAAGTACCTCACTTTCAAAAATGGATTCATTTAGTTTCCATGTCTCAAGCAAACATGCACAAACCAACATATTGGGTTCTCAGACAATAAGAGTTAAGCCCTCTCAGACCTGGGCCCCTGTATTTTCCTTTAGCCTCCACCTGCGCTCCTGAACAAAAAAGAAAAATAGTTTCATTCACAGCTTAACCCTCTCATTACTATATTTCTCTTAAGATGTTCTGTGTTTCTTTCAATTGGTTTTAAATATAACAAAGAATTTAGTAAAATAACTTTGTTATCATTCAGCTAGTATTAGGAACATAAATTGTGACTAAGGATTGGTGGAAGATTTTAATTCAGAACTTTTGAAAGCAAGACATTTGAACTACAGAGCCAAAGGTGATTTCAGCTGGGTTTGTATCGAAAGGGTTAATTTACAGATTTTGTTTCACATAGTTGTTTGACTTGTTAGAAATAGCAGCCAAATCTTGTGCAAATTGAAGTTGACTGACTGTCTTTAGCCCTTTTGTTACCATATTTCTGTTGAGATGTTCTGTGTTTCTTTCAGTTAATTTTAAATATAACAAAGAATTTAGTAAAATAACTTCGTTATCATTAAGCTAGTGTTAGGAACCTAAATTGTGACTAAGGTTTGGCGGAAGGTTTTAATGAAAAACTTATGAAAACAAGACATTTTACTTATCTAATTGTGTCATTGTTTTTGTCTTTTCAGAAATCTCTGAAGATATTTCCCGCTGCTGTTCTGCTTGTTTTAATAGAATTGCTCGACAACTCGGTACAAACCCTCAAACCAATGAGCCATTAGTTCCTTTAGTACCTGAAAATAATGATGGTAAATAATATAGATTCGTATATTTTCTTTTTAATATATTCCGTGGAACCTCAGTTTATGGATTTTATTCGATCCTGCAACCCTTTTCGTTACCCCAAATCTTTGTAAACTGAAACCATTTCCCATGGGAAATTCAAGAGAAAGCACCGTGGATTCAAACAGCAATGAGCAAACTGATACTCTCTAGTTGATACTCCCTGCTTGTTGCTAACTCTTGTTGCCAGCCTCGGTGTCCATTTCTCGAGATGCTATTCATCAACTTAAGACGTTTTATGTTTGAAAAAATTGTTTTTAAACTGATTTGCTCATGATGAGGGGCATTCGCAAACTGAGGTTCCTTCTGCTGTATTTAAAAGTTTTTAATCAATTATTTAATAATAGTAAAGATTGTTAGTCAACATAACATGGCTGTCCTGGTTTAGGACAAATGTTGCTGTAATTTAGCCCCAGGAGACACCATCTCCAGCTGGCTATACAACACAATCTGTGTTCTTATATTTTAATCTGAATTATTTGTTTCCCCACTTCTTAATATCCTTTCCCCCTCAGTTCATGAACAAACAAAGAAGACTCTCCCAAGTTGCTCTACCGTCTACAAAACAAACAAAAAAAGACACATCGTGTAGTATAGTCAGCTGGAGACGGTGTCTCCTGGGACTAAATTACTGTAACAATCGTCCTAAACAGCACTGCCATGTTATGTTGGCAAACAATCTTTACTCCAAAGTACTGTTGCTGAATATCTCACGTTGTGAGATGAAAAACTAGTAAATTTCTTATGTAATAATAGTCAACCTATTGCGTCCAGTCTTTTCTTCTATGTTTTATGTTTTATGTTTGAAAAGTTGTTTGTAAACTGATTTGTTCATGATGAGAGTTGTTCGCAAACTGAGGTTCTTTTTGCTGCATTTAAAAGTTTTTAGTCAAGTATTGAGTGACAGTTAACCTATTGCGCCCTGTCCCTTTTTCTACTCTTCAGCTATAAGGTGCACTTTTGGGCCTTACCCTTGCAAGTAACAAGACAACCATGACTAGAGCTGGTGCCACACAGAAGGTGCTCAGTATTTTTTGCAGAGGGCATTTACTCAAAGAAACCATTCCAAGGGAGATATTGTAGTAAGAAGTAAACCCCTCCAGGTCATCAGGCCCTGTCAGGCCCATGCTAGCATGGAAGTCTGCTGTTGCTCTGATCCTTTGCTGATTCTTCCCATTTTCTTTAATCTCTCAGGAATTCTTTCAGGATAGTTTCACATTGGTTTCTTAAAGCACAGCTTTGGATGTCCTATGCTCTTTCTATCTACTAGTTCTCCATACAACACTTACTCAGCGATTCTGGAGTCATCCATTTGTGTAACATGTCTGAGACCTTTGGCATTATGCCGTGCTTGAAAAGACCCATCAGGCCAAGTAAAATCACAGTTGTAGCAGATAATAGTGTCATGCAAATTGGCACCTGTGCTGGTGGCACATAAAAGCACCCGTTACACTCTCAGAGTGGTTGGCGTTAGGAAGGGTATCCGGTTGCAGAAACCATGCCAAATCAGACTGTAGCCTGGTGTAGCCTACCAGCTTGCCAGCCCTGGTTAAAGCATACCAGCATGGACAACGGGTGCTAAATGGTGATGATGATGTTCTAGCCATCTGTGTTTGGGGTAGAGTGATGGTGCATCTGCTCTGAGCACTTCTGTGTGAGGAATGTTTTCTTAGCATCTGAGAATCTTCCTCAAACTGCACATAGGGATCATTGTCATCATCGTCATCATTTAACATCCACCTTCCAAGTTGACATGGATTGAGCAGTTTGACAAGAGGGGGCAAGATGGAGGGCTGATACCAAGTTCTGTTGTTTGTTTCGACACAGTTTCTATGACTGGATGCCTTTCCTAATGGCAACCACTTCGCAGAGCATACTGGGTGCTTTCTTTCATGGCACCAGCACCAAAGGGATCACCAAGTCCCCTCAACTGCTGGGAAGTGGGAGTAGTATAGTGGAAGACGGCTTTGTGCCAGTTGATGAGGGGTTAAAAGAATAATAGCAGGGAAAGAGACAGGTGTCTTGCTGTAGAAAAGATACAAGGACCCCTCCCCCAGTTGGAGAAGAAAGGTGAGAAAGATAGAGATGGAGAGTGTGGGAGAGATGGTGGGGAAGGCAAGGTCAGTGTTGGCAGGGTTTTTACAGCTGGTTACCCTTCCTAACACCAACCCCTTTACAGTGTGAACTCAATGCTTTTTACATGGCACCAGCACAGGCAAGATCAGTTTTGATGTGATTCTCACAGCTGGCTGCCCTTACAAATGCCAACCACTTTACAGTATGGGCTGGATGCTTTTTTTTACACGGTACCAGCATAGGCAGGGTTACCGAGCAACTCTCAGGAGAGGGCATTCGAGGAGGGGGGGAACTTGTGTCAGAGGATGAAAGGTTTGAGTGTGACAGAGATTTGGGTTGATTTGTATAATTTAATAGTAGAAACCAATAATGCAACTAAAGCTGGTTATACCTTTTTCTCTGATAACTCCCATTTCAAGCGAGCCACGTGGTGTCTCTTGATATGTTTTCAGATGGTGTTGAAACGTCAAGATGGACAGAAGAAGAAATGGAAGTTGCCAAACAAGGTTTGTTCAGTTTTACATCTATTTTGCTATGCTAGCATGGGTTAGGTGCATACATATTATCGAGCTGGAGGCTCTTTCCTGTTGAATATACTCTTTACTCTTTACTCTTTTACTTGTTTCAGTCATTTGATTGCGGCCATGCTGGAGCACCGCCTTTAGTCGAGCAAATCGACCCCGGGACTTATTCTTTGTAAGCCCAGTACTTATTCTATCGGTCTCTTTTGCCGAACCGCTAAGTGACGGGGACGTAAACACACCAGCATCGGTTGTCAAGCAATGCTAGAGGGACAAACACACACACATACATATATATACACACATATATACGACGGGCTTCTTTCAGTTTCCGTCTGCCAAATCCACTCACAAGGCATTGGTTGGCCCGGGGCTATAGCAGAAGACACTTGCCCAAGATGCCACGCAGTGGGACTGAACCTCGAACCATGTGGTTGGTAAGCAAGCTTCTTACCACACAGCCACTCCTGCGCCTATTTATTTATTTTCTGTGGTCATTAGTCGCATAGGTCATAAGTCGAGGAGAGCGTGTAATGTTATTTTTGTTTTTGTTATGATTTATCATTTCTGGTTTTAACTTTCTAACATTTCATAAATTCCACTTGAATATTGCTAAAACTGCATCTTGTCAGAATCATTTGTACGGGGAGACATTGAAACCGTTTTTTTTTTTTGTTCCCTTCTTGTTCCCAGGTCTAAGAGAACATGGTAGAGATTGGGTTGCTATTGCCAACCTAGTTGGAACGAAAACGGAGGCCCAGTGTAAGAATTTCTATTTCAACTATAAGCGGAAATTGAAATTGGAACTCATTTTGCAAGAACACCATAAAGAAAAGGTAATCGTTTGTTAAATATGTTTCTTTTGGGAGAAGGCTTTAATTAAATTTGTTTTTGTGTTTGGTTTGCAAGATTCTTGATGTGAATTCTTGTGCTGAAATAAATCATGTGGAGTCTTGAGAAGGCTGTTACACCAATAATAATAAGACTTAACCAATTGTTTAATAATGAAGTGATATTGAGCCAGTGTGTGTGTTGTTATTGGCATAATGACCCTCTCAAGAGCCAACGAGATTTAAATTTATTTTGCATATACATGTACTCTTATTCTCACACATAAATTATAACTCAATCACTCTACATACACTCACACTCTGACATGCATGTATTTTTACTCAATCTCCTTCATGCCGTCTCACTCTGTGCTCTCACTCACACTCATTCAGTGTCTTTCTCACACTCGGTGAGAAATGTGGTGGTTAGATGCCCACTCGTACACAGACTTATTCAGTGACAATAGTCTTATACACGTCTGCCTTTTCCATCACTCTTCCAATTCCCTCTCTCTTCTCTCCCTCCTCTCCTCTCTCCCTCCTCACCTCTTTCTCTCCTTCCCTCTTTTCGTTCACTCCTATACTACAACAACAATAAATCTTCCTATAATAAATTCTTTACCAATCATCAGTTATTATTTTGTCTCCTGAATTATTGTCTCCAGAATTATTTTGTCCTCTAAATTATTGTTTGTCTCCTGAATTATTGTCCCCTAAATTATTATTTTATCTCCTGAATTATTGTCTCCTGAATTATTTTGTCCCCTAAATTATTGTTTGTCTCCTGAATTATTGTCCCCTAAATTATTATTTTATCTCCTGAATTATTGTCCCCTAGATTATTATTTTATCTCCTGAATTATTATCCCCTAAACTGTCTCCTGAATTATTTTGTCCCCTAAATTATTATTTTGTCTCCTGAATTATTGTCCCCTAAATTATTATCTTATCTCCTGAATTATTATCCCCTAAATTGTCTCCTGAATTATTTTGTCCCCTAAATTGTCTCCTGAATTATTTTGTCCCCTAAATTGTCTCCTGAATTATTTTGTCCCCTAAATTGTCTCCTGAATTATTTTGTTCCCTAAATAATTTTTTTGTCTCCTGAATTATTGTCCCCTAAATTATTATTTTGTCTCCTGAATCATTATTTGTCCCCTGAATTATTATAGTGTCTCTGTGTTTTTGTCCAGCAGTCAGGAAGTACAAGGACGAGAACAACTTCATTCGCTTCCACAGCAACCCATTCAGAGGAGGAGGATGTCTCAACTAGTGGTGAAGAAAACCCTGACGATGATTCTGATACAGCCAGTGCCCCCAGCCCCGCTCCCATACCACAGCCTCAAGATCCTGCTCTGATGAAGCATCCGGGTACTTTACGCATTTTCACACTAATTACTCTACTTCATTATCATTTAACACTTTTACTACCACCAGTGGTACATTTTCATAATTTGAGAAAATAATTTATTCTGTGTCTTTGACTGCATAGTGAAGGCACACGGCTCAGTGGTTACAGCATCGGGCTCTCAATCATGAGGTAGTGAGTTCGATTCCCGCCCAGTCTGTGTGTTGTGGTGTTCTTGAGCAAGACACTTTATTTCACATTGTTCCAGTTCACTCAGCTGTACAAGTTGTGATGTCTCTGGCGCCAAGCTGTATCGGTCCTTTTGCCTTTCCCTTTCCGATGTATAGGTATATTGGACAGACATGGTCAGTTTAAATGCTTTTGGATTAAGACAGTAGTTCCCAAAGTGGGCAGTACTGCGCCCTTGGGGTGGTGGAAAGTTCCAGGGAGTGTTGAAGAAAAGTAGGATGATAATAAGGTGGCCAAAATGGGGTGATAGATGCAAAAAAAAATATTAATAGGTTAATTAGGATTAAGTTTTATTTGTGAAATACAGTTGTTTTAGATTTGCTGCAGAAAGTGGTCGATATTGATGGTGGGGAGGGTGGGGTTCGCTAGGAATGTGGCCTGGGTGCCAAGGGGACAGCAGCCTGAAAATGTTTGGGAACTACTGGATTAAGGTTTTAACTCAGTAATCTAATTTAGGATGATTTTGTTCATCATGTACAAGTACATGTGTATTCCTCATTATTTTATTTCTTTTATTCGATCAATCAATGGAAATTGTAGCTGTGATATCAGTGCCGGTGGCACATAAGAGAACCATCCGAACGTGCCCATTGCCAGCACCGCCCTGACTGGCCTCCACGCCGGTGGCACATAAAAAGCACCATCCGATCATGGCCGTTTGCCAGCCTCGTCTGGCACGTAAAAAGCACCCACTACACTCACGGAGTGGTTGGCGTTAGGAAGGGCATCCAGCCATAGAAACATTGCCAGATCAGACTGGGCCTGGTGCAGCCTTCTGGCTTCCCAGACCCCAGTTGAACCGTCCAACCCATGCTAGCATGGAAAGCGGACGCTAAACGATGATGATGATGATGATGATGACATCTTGTGAACTTTTTGGAATTGATTTTGTTTAAATTGCTTGGTGAAATTCCAGTTTTGTTTTAAAACCTGTTCCTTTTTTGTATTGCAGCCGAACAAAAAGACGAAAAGCTTACAGAAGCTGAGAATCAAGATAGGACACCTTGTCCTGATAATGCAGAATTGCAACCAGTTCTGGGACAAGACAATAATTTAACGAGCAACAAGCCATTAAGTGATTCTCAAAGCAGTCTCCGTAGCATTGCTGATAACGACAGCAGTGCTACAATGAGTGCTGATGAAAGTTCACACCAGGATCCAGGTGCTCTTCCTATTTCTACTCCAGCAGCTTCCATTTCAAGGACTGATACCCCGACATTGATCACTGAGCGACCAATGTCGAGTAATATGGTACCAGTTTCCGTTAGTTACAGCTTACCTGTGGTACAACATCAAGAGCAAACCCTGTTAAAGGAGCCACGCCCTGCATCAGAAGGAGTCGATTTGTCACACAGTCGCGGATTCTCTCCGTTTCGCTTCTCGTCACAACAGTCACCTCACCGACCTGCAAGCGCTGTGTCCGAACCGGGGCGGTCGGTCAGCTCGCCTCGCCCAAAATCGGCCGGACCAGCATCTGTGGAGAAAATATTTCCCGGCAGCAGCAGTTACATAAGCATACACCAAGATCAGGAGCAGTTAGTGTTTCGTGAGAGTGGCAATGTTGGTGTTACGAATAGTAACCTTCCTGCCAATTGCAACCAACAGGACACAAAGAAGCAAAAACCAGCCTGTGTGAGGGATCTCATTCACTCAGCTATTGAACGGAACTTAAGCCGTGGAGAGAATAGTGGTGATACAATAAATAGTATGTAGCCCTTTTAATCTCTATTCCTTTGTTCTAAGTATTGTTTTAAGGCCCTTTTTTCTCATTTTATTAACACTTTCATATTTCTAATTAAATACACACACCCTTGTGAGTACCACTTGACTTTCAAAGTGATTTGGAGGGATTGAGCAGTTTGGTGAAGGCATGTGGCCTAGTGGTTGAGGGTATTGCACTCACGATCACAAGATTGTGGGTTCAATTCTGGGACCAAGTAATGTATTTTGTTCTTGAGCAAAGCATTTCATTTCATGTTGCTCCAGTTCACTTACCCGTAAACAGGGTCACCCTGTGACAGACTGGCCTTCTGATCAATGTTGGCCTGCTCAGCCAGCCAGCCAGCAGAGTGGTATCGTTCAAAACCTAAAACAATGCAAAGCACACTGTGACCAGCGATGTATAACAACATCTAGTGGAGACGCAATGGCCCAGTGGTTAGGGCAGCGGACTCGCGGTCATAGGATCGCGGTTTCGATTCCCAGACCGGGCGTTGTGAGTGTTTATTGAGCGAAAACACCTAAATGCCCCACGAGGCTCCGGCAGGGAATGGTGGTGATCCCTGCTGTACTCTTTCACCACAACTTTCTCTCACTCTTACTTCCTGTTTCTGTTGCACCTGTATTTCAAGGGGCCGGCCTTGTCACTCTCTGTGTCACGCTGAATATCCCCGAGAACTACGTTAAGGGTACACGTGTCTGTGGAGTGCTCAGCCACTTACACGTTAATTTCACGAGCAGGCTGTTTCGTTGATCGGATCAACCGGAACACTCGTCATCGTAACCGACGGAGTGCTTCCATAACAAATAGTCTGGTCAGTCATGTGATTTTAGTTCTTTCACATTATTAATCTGCTGTTTGGGACATACCTGAAACTTTTTTTGCTGCATTTCTAGTGAAATACACATTCCTTGCTTCAGTTAATGAAGAATTCACAAAAATAAATTTGTCGTTAATAAGCTGGTGTTTGGAACATAAATTAACATGAAATTTTGGTGGAAGGTTTTGATATTTAATCCCTTTATTTCTGTTGAAATCCACTGCCTTTGTTTCAGTTAATTAATTTTGAAAATAACAAAGAATTTAGTAAAATAACTTTAGGATAATTAAGCTGGTATTTGGAGCTTAACCAAATTTCGATGGGAGATTTTAATTCCAATCATGTTGACCCCTTTGTTACCATAGTTCTGTTGAAATACTCTATTTGTTTCAATTATTGTTGAATCAAATTTCACCAAGGTTAACTCGGCCTTTCATCCTTTCAGGGTTGATACAATAAGCACCAATCAATCAAGTAGATCTTTTTCTTTCCAAATTGCTGTCCTTGGTATCTACTAAATATGAAACCATTATGATTATTATTATTGTAATAAGCACCAAGCGACGAGCTGGTAGAAACGTTAGCACGCCAGGCGAAATGCTTAACGGTATTTCGTCTGTCGTTACGTTGTGAGTTCAAATTCCGCCGAGGTCGACTTTGCCTTTCATCCTTTCGGGGTCGATAAATTAAGTACCAGTTACGCACTGGGGTCGATGTAATCGGCTTAATACCTATGTCTGTCCTTGTTTGTCCCCTCTGTGTTTAGCCCCTTGTGGGTAATAAAGAAATATATTATTATTGTAATAGTTGGTGTTAGGAAGGGCATCCAGCTGTAAGAACCCTGCCAAAACAGGCACAGTAGCCCCGGGTAGTTTTCTATCTGTCCAGCTCTTGTCAACTGTCCAACCCATGCATGTGTGGAAGGTGGACATTAAACAATGATGATGATAATGATAAGAAGACAGCTGGCAGAATCATTAGCACACAAGGCAAAATGCTTAGTGGCATTTCGTCTGTCTCCACATTTTTAGTTCAAATTCTACCAAGGTAAACTATGGCTTTCATCATTTTGGGGTCAATTATTTAATCAACTAGCCCTCTCCCCCAAAATTCCTGGCCTTGCCCCTATATTAGAAAGAATTATTATTATTATTCTGGCAGTGGATTCGCAGAATTGTTAGAACATCAGGCAAAATACCTTGTGGTATTTAGTTACAGCACTTTACATTCTGAGTTCAAATCCTGCCATGGTTAACTTTGCTCTTCGCCTTTTCAAAGTACAGAGATTGTTGTAATTGGCTAACTTTCTCATCAAAATAGCTGTAATTGTGTCTAAATTAGAAACACTCATTATTGTTATTAGCCCATGGGGCTAATGAAGTATAGATGAATACCATTTCAGCAAAATCATCTGGGCATCGCAGACTAGAAACCTTGCAGTAATAACTGCATCTCTTAACCTCCCAAGATTAACCACATCATCATTGTTGTGGTCAAATGTCCTTTTTCTGTGATGACACAGGTTGTACTGTTTGACAGGAGCTGGTATGGCTGGGGTTCACACCACGGTCCATTGTCTGGCATGGTTTCTACAGCTGGATGCCCTTCCTAATGCCACCCATTTTACTAAGCGTACTGGGTGCTTTTTATGTGATACCAGCACCGAACCAGAAAATTCTTTATAGTTTCAATCCTTCTTTGGGGAAGAAATCATTATTTTGTAAGAAGTAAAAACTGAAATTATTATTTTGTAATAAAAAGAAAAACCATTTGTAGAATTCTACTCCTGTTTATAGAATTGTTTTATTCATTTATTTATTTTCTTTTTTTCTTTTCCAGAACCCATTATGTCTGAAAACCCTGTGTTGTCCAGGAAATCGATGCTCTCTGGACTTGTCCACAACATGCCTCAGGACTTGCGTAAAGAAAGGCGGCCGGAGCAGGCATCACCATATATGTTTCCAGACATAACAGCGTACAGAGGAATTTCTGCACGGGAAATGCATGATCCAAGAGAGTTACGTGATTTCGAAGTGCAAGACTTGTCAAGGCGTCCTATTGATTACCATGACAAAACGCAAAAAGCTTACAAAGGAGATCCTCGTGATTTTCAAAGGTCTATAGACTCTCACTTAAGGCCTGAAGAATCTCAAAGAAAAAATATGGGTCTGCCTCCTCCTGCCCATTCTCATCATCTCACTTCATCTAGCCTCCATCAGTCACAAGCAGATGAACCTATACCACTTAAGTCTCATAAAACCATCGTCCCTCGGGTCAAATCACCCTCAATATATCATCCTGAGCCTGCACAAACAATATCACCAATCATCAGAGCTGTGCCACCCGCTTCAAATTCTCCCTACAATTCACATCTTGCTCCCATGGAGTTTCAAAACAGGAACCAAATGGGGGCCCGTATACCACCACCACCACCATTGATTAATTCCAAAATGTCCCCCAAGCTCCCTAAATCCCCTCCTGTTAGTTCACATCTCGTTCCACCTCCCACTGGATCCATCACCCACGGGACCCCTGTTAGTCATCCTGTAACGTCCACCTCGGGTGGCAATCATCCCAATAATTCAGGTATACCATCCCATCGAATTGACATCAGTCACCGGCAGCAGACTCCTCCCCAGGGATCTATAACAAGGGGAACTCCACGGAACAGAGAACCTGGGACTGGGAGGGGTACCCCTGTTGGTCATGAAGCTAGTATAACCAGAGTTTCTCCAGTGATAGATCCCATATTGGGCCGGGGAAATATCATGTACGAGCCAGCGATTAGACGGGCAGTTGTGTATGAAAAAATAGCAGAACCTTTTTATAGCTACCAAGATTTACTCTCCCCTATTCGTACTTCCAGGCAAACGATAATGAGTGACTTTGTTACTGCTCAACACATGCCCAGAAGGGGTGCAACTCCTTCAGACAAAGATGAACGACAATCTCCCAGATCCCTGCCAAATGCTTCAAAGACCTATAGTTCAATTACTGAAAGCCAAAGAATGCCATCACCTGCAATACCACCATATCTTTCACAGCCATCGGGTATCATTTATGTACCACATCAATCAGGTATGAATATTTCAGTTGCTGAGAGACTCAACCGAAATTCTCCTCTTCCATCCCAAAGTACGCCGTCTCCAAGGGATGACAAAGGTATTTCTCCTGTACCAACTCCTTGGTCTAATAATCCAGCTAAAATTCCTCTCCTTGGCTCAGCAGCAAATGTTGCAATGGAACAATCACGTTATCCACCGTCCCCTCCTTCACGGCCCAGTATCGTTAAAGGTACTGGGTGGCAAAGACCAGACAATGGAGGGCATTTACCTGATAGTACAACAATGCCACCCAGCAAGGCAGCATCACCGAGACATGATGGGCATGTCACTATCGCCTACCCTCAATCTCTTAACACTCAGACACATGTTATTCCCCCCGAGCCACAGCATCGAGAAACCCCTATAAAAATAATCAATCCCGAGATCCCTAAAGAAAGGGACAAAGAATGGGACAGAGAATCTCAAGACCGTTTTGATGTGAAAGAGTATGATAAACATGAAATAGAGCCGAGGCCAGCACATGACTTCCATAATCGGCAGATGATGGTAAACAAAGCTGAACTCGAAAGTAATATAGTAGCCCAACCCCCTTGTCATGACAGACCTGGATATTCCACCCCTTCCCGACACGGAACACCGTCCGGTGTCCGGGAGACCGATCCAAACCGACCCATACACATCGATGTAGATCGACAGCCAGATTCATCCAAGACTCCTGACGCTCAGGACATTCAGCGGTTTCGAGGCAGCGACACAGAAATGACGCCACGACCCCACCGGTCACCAGGTACTGGAGACACATCGTCTAATTTATTAAAAGCTCTGAAAAATAATGACAACATTCCTTCGTCCAATTTTGACTCCGATGCTGGTGCTGGTTCTAACGACGACAGCTCGCAGTCGCGGACAGTCACAGCCGCTTATCTGATTGATGCCATCATCATCAACCAAATTCATCGTGGCAACGAGGAATTAGATTCCAAGTCAGGGGAAGAAGCTAAGGCCATGGTCAGCAGAGTGCCGGAACCGTGGCAGTCCGAGGGTCGGCAACCACCCCCGAGGGAGACCACTTCGCCGGCCGTTATAAATCTCGACCAGGCGGCATCGCCGACGTTTACCAAACGTAAAGGTTATAGCAAATACCAACAAGAGAAAGAAGATTCTGCTGAGAAACCTTATTACACGTCTCCCCGTGAATCGCCCGGACCACAAATGGGATCTAACCATGGGCCAAATGGAGGAACTCAAACCAGTGGAGCTGGTAATAGTAATAACAGTAATAATAATAATAATAACAATAATAACAGTAATAACAATAATAATAATAATAACAATAACAGTAATAATAACAGTAATAACAATAATAACACTGGTAGTAGTAACACCAGCACCAGTAGTGGTTCCCATACTCCCCAGCCACACCCACACCCTTCACAAGCAACTGGTAATGGTAGTAGTGGTGGTGGTAGTGGTGGCGGTGGTAGCAGTAATAACAGTAGTGGCGGTGGTGGTGGTGGTGGTGGTGAAGGAGGAGGCGGTGGTGGTGGTGGTGGTGGTGGTGGTGAAAAAACTGATAAAGAGCGACCTCCCTCCGGATCAGGGGGGAGCTCTTCGAAATCTCCTGGCCCGCCAGGCTCTAACAAAGCCATCACGCTCGGCGAGCATATAGATGCCATCATCACACAGGACTACAGTAACCGTAGACTGGTCTATTCTATCCCGACTAAAGGTGGGCTTTTGAGCCAAATCAACGGTACTAGCAGCAAGTCTCCATGTAAGTGGCTAATTTTGATTGACTGTTTCATGTTAACATTGTTGCATATCCATAACAATTGTACAGTCACAGCACTCAGTTCCAATGGGGAATAGACACATAGATGTGTGCGTGTTTGTGTGTGTGTGCACGTGTGTGTATGTGTATAAAATTTAAGAAAGTGACAGAAAGAGAACAGTGAAATTGCTGTGAGGGAGAGTGGAGTATCCGATGTTTCGAACAGTCCACCTTCAGGGTTTAAGATGACAGAAATGTTGGGAGAAGAGAGGGGGGAAAATCTGCAGCATTTTACATTGTCTGTGTTTTGGGTGATTGGTTGCAGTTGATGGGCAACACACATGTAGACGGGAAGTGTTAGTAGGGAGGGAGGGAGAAGAGAAGGGAAGCAGTCAAGAGTTGAGGAGGGGAAATGACGGTGAGAATATACCATCATCATTTAATGTTCCAGAGGCCTGTACCAAGCTCCAATGTCTGCTCTAAGCTGGTTTCTACAGATGGATGCCCTCCCTAATGCCAACCGCTTTATAGAATGGACTGGGTTGTTTCATGGCACCAGCACTGGTGAGGTCACCAAGTCCTGCAAGTGAATGGGGTCTAGCATTGAGGGATATGCAAGTATGATAGAGAAACAGGAGTTAAATTAGTTGCTAGTTTGTATATAGCGGAGCACTTTCTTCAGTGGATATTGACCAAAATAATAAGTTATAATGTCTTCAAGATAAAGCTTTTAAATCTTGTAGCAGCTTCTCTTCGCTTGTTGTTCGGCCAGCATTGATAAGATATGCACTGGACAAGTCAATGCAGGAGACTATGAGATAGAAATAGCAGCTAATGGAGGGTGGTAGAGTGAGAAACATAGCTAGATATTCATTGTCAAGGATGTCACTGTCCTAAGCACGGATGGACAAATTGGGTAGTGTAGTCCTAGGTATATTGTGGTTGAAAGAAGAGAAAAACAAGCTGGTTAGTCAAGGCTAGAATTTCTTCTATCAGTATAGGTTTTGCTTGAGCAGTTCTGACCCGGGGTTAGCTAAACACCACCAAATACATAACTACTGGGATCTTATTCAATCAGTGATAACCCTCGCTATAAAGATTACTTTTCTAATTAGAAAAATGGGATTTTTTTTTTTTCTTTAATTATATCAGATCATTAAATTTAGAATTTGATTTTCCATACTAGCATGGCTTAGATGGGGCTGAATATTTACAGCTGGATACTTTTCTTGTCATCAACACTTAACTGTTTTTCGAGTAAAGGATTTTTCTTATTCTAGAGAAATCCGAATGCATAGAGCTTACAGATGGTTTGTTGACATGGGAAATGTCAACAAATGTCACCAGCTGTAACCCAGCCCCAAATGGTGGCATTTGTTTGTAGCTGAACTGGAAACAATAACATCACCATCTGTAGCCATAACTTAGTATAGATTGTAAACATCACACACACCCATACTTTTTATAATGGGCTTCTTTTAGTTTCCATCAACCAAACTCTCTCACAAGACATTAGTAGGCTCTGACCTCTAGTAGAAGATACTTGTCCAAGGTGCTATGCACAGTGGGACTGAACCTGAATCCACAGGCTTTGAGAATCTTCATGTCTTTGTGTTCCCCTATGTGATGACAGACCCCTCTTCCTTGCCCATTCAGCCGCTTACACCTTTTTATGATTTGTAGAAATACTTTGCGAGATATATCCAAAAGTGGGGGACTTTTAATAAGGTAGATTAGAAATATAGGAATGAGGTTAGAGGGGTTACGGGGGTTACATGGCAGACCCCAGTGAACAAGGAAAGGCTACATTTCGATCCCCTAGCTTAGCTCTTAACGTAGGTGCTGACATCGATATACTTAAGACACTAACTTTTACTTAACACCTGATTTATAATTCATGCTCGTCTTCAAAATTATTATTATTATTATTATTATTACTTTTATGATTATTATTATTATTAATGTGTTACAAAGAGCAGCAGAGTGCTAGAAACATGTTAGAGCAGCAGATAAAAGTATTTAGTTGATCTTCTCTATGTTCTGAGCTCAAATCCTACTAAGGTTGGTTTTTACTGTTGATAATCCAGCAGAAATGTCTTGTGACAGTATATAGTTACCTACAGTACATAGGTAACTGTATACTGTATGCAGCAGATATCTGTAGTTTGCCAGCCTCGTCTGGCACCTGTGCAGGTGGCACGTAAAAAGCACCCACTACACTCATGGAGTGGTTGGCGTTAGGAAGGGCATCCAGCCGTAGAAACATTGCCAGATCAGACTGGGCCTGGTGCAGCCTTCTGGCTTCCCAGACCCAGTTGAACCGTCCAACCCATGCCAGCATGGAAAGCGAACGCTAAACGATAGAGAACTGTATATAGAATGTAGCAGTATATACATGTTTGTTAGCAGTATATAGTTGTTTGTCTTAACTTTCTGAGTTTTAATTATGCCAGTCTCAGCTTCACTAATCATCCATCTGGCCCCTTAAAAGTACCAGTGAAATTACCAGGGGTCAGTTTACTTGACCCTTTCCTTACCCTTAAAATTTCTAGCCTTGTGCCGATACATGTATCCTCGTTTGTCACTGGTGTTTGGTTCCAAAAGACCCTGTGATAAACGCGATTATAAAACACATGCGGCAAATGGGTTTCATTTTGAGACCCCTTCAAACAGTTCTTAAATACGAGGTCTGATCGATAAGTATCAGGACAGGGGCTATATAAAAAATAAAACTACAACACCATGTCAATTCGACATTTAGCCTCCTTCGAAGTAATCCCGTCCTGAAGCCACACACTTTATAACCAGAAGTGTTTCCATTGATGGAACCATTCCTGAGTTTCCTCTTTCGCAGTTGGATAGCAAGCAGCTGCCTCATCGCATTCTCTTGCATTTCTTTGGCGTCTTGAAATCTTTCCCTTTCAAGTGGGATCTGCTTTTTTATTCTCTTATTCTTTTACTTGTTTCGGTCATTTGACTGCGGCCATGCTGGAGCACTGCCTTTAGTCGAGCAACTCGACCCCAAGACTTATTCTTTGCAAGCCTTTCTCTTTACTCTTTTATTTGTTTCAGTCATTTGACTGCGGCCATGCTGGAGCACCGCCTTTAATCGAGCAACTCGACCCCGAGACTTATTCTTTTGTAAGCCCAGTACTTATTCTGTCGGTCTCTTTTGCCGAACTGCTAAGTGACGGGGATATAAACACACCAGCTTCGGTTGTCAAGCAATGCTAGGGGGACAAACACAGACACACATACGCATATATATATATATACATATATACGATGGGCTTCTTTCAGTTTCCGTCTACCAAATCCACTCACAAGGCTTTGGTCAGCCCAAGGCTATAGTAGAAGACACTTGCCCAAGATGCCACACAGTGGGACTGAACCCAAAACCATGTGGTTGGTAAGCAAGCTACTTACCACACAGCCACTCCTGCACCTATTATTCTATCGGTATCTTTTGCTGAACCGCTAAGTGATGAGGACATAGGCACACCAGGCAACGGTGGGGGACTAATATGTACAGGAGACCAGCTGGAAGAACAGCAGTTCCTGTTGTCGCCACCGATAGTGGAAGCAGGTTAAGAAGGGGGTCGACAGCTTTGAAAGAGCACCACTTCTTCATGAAGAATTTAAGCAGTGCTGCTCAAAAAAGCACACTGCTGGCGTAGTGAATGGGGAAAGCTGGGTTTGTAATGTTTGTAGTCATGTAGGCTTATCAAAAGCATGGCTAATTAGCCACCAACCGAGCTGCAAGTGCAAAATATAAGTTAGTCCTAGAGCACACAAGGTTCCTAAAGGTCAGCAATGGTCTTCCTCGGTCATGTGTGGACGGCCATCATATTATATATATATATATATATATATATATACACAGAATGACCTGCTGTGCTTGAGGAGACCTATTGAATTAAGTACATCAACATCAAAATAAATATCAAATGAAATTGTAATTGTAATACCTGTGTCGGTGGTACGTAAGAAGCACCATCCGAATGTGGCCGATGCCAACGCAGCAGCCTTGACTGGCTTCTGTGCTGGTGGCACGTAAAAAGCACCAACCGATCATGGCTGCTGCCATCCTACCCTGGCACCTGTGCCAGTGGCACGTAAAAAGCACCCACTACACTCACAGAGTAGTTGGCGTTAGGAAGGGCATCCAGCTGTAGAAACAATGCCAGATCAGACTGGAGCCTGGTGCAGCCTCCTGGTTTTCCAGAACCCCAGTCGAACCATTCAACCTATGCTAGCACGGAAAATGGACATTAAGCGATGATGATGATATGATGGGCTTCTTTCAGTTTATGTCTACCAAATCCTCTTACAAGGCTTTGGTCAGCCTGAAGCTATAGTAGAAGGCACTTGCCCAAGGTGCCACGCAGTGGGATTGAACCCAGAACCATGTGGTTGGAAAGCAAACACCTTACCACGCAGCCACACCTGCTCCTTTTTGTCTTGATTCCAGGGTCATAGGCATAGACCCACATTTCATCACCAGTTGTGACCATTTTCAAAAAGTTTTCATCTTCCTTGACATGGTCAAGGAGATCCTGCACAGCTGAAACCTGATCTTGTTTTCTAAGACAACCACACCCTATACACTTTACTATCAAGCAATGGATGTGAATGAGGACGTTACAAGTTAGTGTGTATGCACGACAGAGTACAAAGTCAATCTATGCCAAGGGGCTTCACGTTGCATACTTCAGCTCCGTTAGCACAGCCACAGTCCCGATTCTTTTTTGATCAGACCTCATACACCTGGTTATTTTGTTTTATGATTGGAATAATTCTTTGAGTAAAATTCAATCACTTATGATCAGTAAATTGTGCAAAAATAGCTGAAAAATATAACAGCTTGACCTCTGACCGGCATTATCACATAAATTTGTGATAAGTGTAACACGGTTCACAATTGAGCGTAAAAAGCACCTACTACACTCACAGAGTGGTTGGCATTAGGAAGGGCATCCAGCTGTAGAAACAATGCCAAGGTTGGTGAAGAACAATTCTGTGATAAATGAGAATACGTTGGATGGAACTTACACTCGCCTCCTTATGAGAGCTCAAAATCTCTCGTGGAAGCGTCATCCAACCAAAATGCAAATATATGGGAAACTACCACCTGTGTCATCTCTTGTGAAAGGTAGGAGAGTCCAGTTTGCTGGACATTGTTGTAGAGCTGAAAAAGAGGTAATTTCTACTCTCCTCCTCTGGAAGCCATCTACTTGCAATACCAGAGGGTGCACACTCTCCCACTCTGATGTAATCTCCAGGGATACAGGCATCCAGCAACAGGACCTCCGTAATGCTATGATGGACCGTGAAGTCTGGCGTAACATGGTAAATTCCATTGTCTCGACCACGGTCGAACAATGATGATGATGAAGAAATTATCATTACTACTTTAGTATTGTAGTTATTGATAAGGCGGCAAGCTGGCAGAATCATTAGCACGCTGGACGAAATGCTTAGCAGTATTTCGCCCGTTGATACGTTCTGAGTTCAAATTCTGCCGAGGTCAACTTTGCCTTTCATCATTTCGGGGTCGATGAAATAAGTACCAGTAGCGAACTGGGGTCGATGTAATCGACTTACTCCCACCCAACCAAATTTCAAGGCTTGTGCCGGTGGCACGTAAAAAGCACCAACCGATCGTGACCGTTGCCAGACTCCACTGGCACCTGTGCCAGTGGCACGTAAAAAGCACCAAGCAATCGTGGCCGTTGCCAGTCCCCTGGCACGTAAAAAGCACCCACTACACTCAGGGAGTGGTTGGTGTTAGGAAGGGCATCCAGCTGTAGAAATACTGCCAGAACAGACTGGAGCCTGGTGCAGCTTCCTAGACCCCGGTCAAACCGTCCAACCCATGCTAGCATGGAGAATGGATGTCAAAAGATGATGATGTGCCTATAGTAGAAAGGATTATTATTATTATTATTATTATTATTATTATGATTGTGGTGAGCTGGCTGAATCGTTAGCATACCAGGCAAAATGCTTTGCAGTGTTTTGTCCATCTTCACGTTCTGAGTTCAGATTCCACTGGGGTTGGCTTTGCTTTTCATCCTTTCGGGGTCAATGAAATAAGAACCCACTGAGTACTGGAGTCGATGTAATCAACTTTCTCCCACCCCTCCAAAATTTCAGGCCTTGTGCCTACAGTAGAAAGGATTATTATTATTATTATTATTATTTTTATTATTATAAAAAGCACCATCCGTCCATGGCCGTTTGCCAGCTCCGTCTGGCACCTGTGTGGGTGGCACGTAAAAAGCACCCACTACACTCACGGAGTGGTTGGCGTTAGGAAGGGCATCCAGCCGTAGAAACACTGCCAGATCAGACTGGGCCTGGTGCAGCCTTCTGGTTTCACAGACCCCAGTTGAACCGTCCAACCCGTGCCAGCATGGAAAGCGGACGCTAAATGATGATGATGATGAGATGATTATTATTATTATTAATAGTGAGCCAGCAGAATCGTTATTGCATCAGACAAAATGCTTCGTAGTGGTCCTTCCGTCTTGTTTACATTCTGAGTCATCAGTTTTATCTTTCATCTTTTCCTAAAGTAGTGAGGTCGATTAATCGGCTTGCCCACGTCCCCTGATAATTACTGGCCTTGTGCCAAAATTATTACGGCATTGAGCTGTCAGAATCATTAGAACACAGGACGAAATGCTTAGCAGGTTTTCATCCATCTTCACGTTCTGAATTCAAAGATTCTGCTGGGATTGACTTTGCCTTTCATCTATTCAGGTTGGAAATTTGGTGGGGATCAAGTGTAATCAGTTTACCACAACCCCCAAAATTGCTGGCTTTGTGCTAAAATTTGAAACCGTTATTATTATTATTATTATTATTATTATTATTATTATTATTATTAAGGCAGTGAGCTGGCAGAGTCGTTAGCACTCTCAATGAAATGCTTAGTGGTCCACAGATATGCATACCCTTAACGTAGTTCTCAGGGGGGTTCAGTGTGACACAGAATGTGACAAAGCTGGCCCCCTTTGAATTACAGGTACAACTCATTTTTGCCAGCTGAGTGGACTGGCAAGCATAAAGTGAAATAAAGTGTCTTGCTTAAGGACACAATGCACTGCCAAGTATTGAACTCAAGGCCTTCCGATCATAAGGTGAATACTCTAACCACTGAGTCACGTCCTGGTGAACGTATGAGGTAGATGCAGCCTCCTCATGAGGTCCCTTTTTTTTTTTTACATGCCTTCAGATGGTGCAGGTATGGTTGTGTGGTAAGAAGTTTGCTGCCTGACCACATGGTTCCAGGTTCAGTCCCACTGTGTGACACCTTGCGCAAGTGTCTTCTACTATTACCCTGAACCAACCAAAGTCTTATGAGGGGATTTGGTAGATGGAAATTGAAGGAAGCACAAGGAAGCCCTTAGTATGTTGATGTGTGCATATATGTATGTATGTGTATTTATATATATATACATACATATATACACACACACATATATATATACATACACACACATACTTGTATGTTACTATCACCTTGCCTTGACATTGCATGGTAGATGCAAATGTCACCATCGTGCAGATGGTACCCTTTGTTTCCAATCTTCCCTAAAAACATATCTGTTCACGGGGAGGCATTACATTGGTTGGCAACAGGAAGGGCATCCGTCCATAGAAACTCCACCTTCACAAATTCCATCCAACCCCTGTGAGCATGGAAAAGTGAATGTTAAAACAGGGACCATGACAATATTGTATTTACTCCTGTATAAGTTGCATTCTTTAATTCAGAGTTAAAACTGGGGGCAAATTCCTTTCCCCTTTATATTCAAACTTGATATCAGCTGTGCTCTATGTGTAAGTTGCACCCCAGTTTTTTTCAGTTAAAATCAAGAATAAAACTGTTTGACTTATGCACAAATAAATACAATATTTGTTTTTATCTGTGAGATTTTGAAAATCTTTTGGAATAAATCCAGTCCACACTAAAGTGGTTGTCATTTGGAAGGACAACCAGCTGTTGAAACCGTGCCAAAAGTGTCCTTACTTGTGCTGTTGCCATGTAAAAAGCTCTCAGTCCACTTTGCGGGGTGGTTTGGTTTTAGGAAAGGTATCCAGCTGTAAAAGCCATGTCAAAACAGACATAGTAACCTGGGGTAATCTTCTGTCTGGTCAGCTCCTGCCAACCATCCTACTCACTTTCATGCATGGAAATCAGACGTTAAATGATGATGATGATGATGAAGTCCAACTGCTAAATACACAGTAGCAGAACAATGCTTTTTCAGTTAAGGTTCTGTGTTGCCCAGGGTAGAAACATTGGCTGGAGGAAAGTTCAGGTTTCGCCAGGGAACGACTTTGCCTATCATCCTTCCAAGGTCAATAAAGATACCAGTTAATGTCTTGAGCCTTATATGTCCACTGGGTTAGTGCGTGTCCTGTACAGGATTCCCCCCTGGATGTGACACTAGTCCACCACAGGGTTAACTCCCAGCTGCTGCTAGTACTCACTTTCAGTGAAGATTGGCGCAGTGTGAAATAAAGTGCTTTAGTTAAGGGCTCCATTCACCACCTAGTCTAGGAAGGAAAGAAACCCTGGATTTACGAGCCCAATATTCAAACCACATTACTATATAACACCTTTCTTTAGTTATCTATCTATCTATCTGCTCAGTCGAAGTCGACTCTCGGTTACTCGATGGATCAGTGTCCTCCAGTCAGTTCTATCCTGGGCCGCTTCTTTCAGATTGGCTTTGGCCATTCCGGAATCACTCTTGATGGTGTCAAGCCAGCGGGTTCTTGATCGGCCTCTTCCTCTCTTGCCACTGACCATTCCGTATATATATATATATATCTATCCGCTCAGTCGAAGTCGACTCTCGGTCACTCGGATCAGTGTCCTCCAGTCAGTTCTATCCTGGGCCGCTTCTTTCAGATTGGCTATGTCCATTCCGGTATCACTCATGATGGTGTCAAACCAGCGGGTTCTTGGTCGGCCTCTTCCTCTCTTGCCACTGACCATTCCAAGCATGATGTCCTTCTCCAGGGATTTAGTTATATGCTAGGCTTTTTTTCAGATGACTCGATCCTTTTTAAAATGATTTACTCTCGTCCACAAATGATCGAATCAACCTTGGTAGGTTTTGAAATCAGAACATAGAGTTATGTGATCAAATAACTAGAATCTATAGCCGTAAAATGAATTAATGTCTTGGACAAGTATCTCAATCAGATTGGATGTGGACTGTTGTCAAACAAGGAGAAAAAAGAATGGAATATTTGTGGTTGGAAAATGAATGCCATTCAATTTTGAAACTTTAATTTGCGTGTTTAAATCATTTTCTTTTTTTCTTACATTTATAAAGCCATGGTTTTTATGTATTTATTCATTTAATTATTGTTCCCCTTCTAGTTATTCTGTGCTTTTCTTTCTATCCTACGAAGAGGAAAACATTTTCAAATTTATAGAGAGAAAAAATGAAATACAATAACACCATGTAACAGCTTTTTCTTTTTTTGTCTTTGGTCAGTAAGTGTTATTTCCCATTTGCCTCTGTCTAGAATTCAAAGGAAGCGTCTACCATTCCCTTCAAACTTGGCTTTTGTCACTTGGGGACATCAATGTCTTCAAACTGACCTATTTTCCATTCCATTTGAAATAGATCCAATATTGAGTTGTTGAAGCAGAAATACCTATTTCTTTACTACCCACAAGGGGCTAAACATAGCGGGGACAAACAAGGACAGACATAGGTATTAAGTCAATTACATCGACCCCAGTGCGTAACTGGTACTTAATTTATCGACCCCGAAAGGATGAAAGGTAAAGTCGACCTCGGCGGAATTTGAACTCAGAACGTAACATCAGACGAAATACCTATTTCTTTATTACCCACAAGGGGCTAAACACAGAGGGGACAAACAAGGACAGACATAGGTATTAAGTCAATTACATCGACCCCAGTGCGTAACTGGTACTTAATTTATCGGCACCGAAAGGAAAGGTAAAGTCGACCTCGGCGGAATTTGAACTCACAACGTAACAGCAGACGAAATACTGCTAAGCATTTCGCCCGACGTGCTAACGTTTCTGCCAGCTCGCGTGACGAAATACCATTATAGCAAATATTCTGCTCTGTACCACAGATTTGCTTGTCATTTGCCTTGACTGTAACCACTCGAGCATGTATGTCCCTTAGTGGCTGACAATATGTGCATGAACAGGAAAAGTGGGGGAACATCGTAGCTGTGTGTTGAGAGGGACTCTTTGGGGTTTGAATAAATGTAACAAAAGCAAAGTTTGAAAGAAATATTAGCCATTTTCCATACATTCTAAGGGGAAGCAAGTAACAGTTGCCACCCAAGGACAAAAATCAAGTTGCACAGTGTAATTTTTTTTTTCTCTCTCCTTTAGGATTGATTAGTTTGTCAATAGTTGTAGGGGTTGAGAAAGATAGTTTTGCCCGTTTTGCTCTTCACCATTTTCATATCAATACAGTAAGCTACACCCTAATTCCAAAATGTGTAGATTTTGAGTTCCTCCATCTTGTGTACCCACTATTCCTTAAAGTTGTTGGGGGTCGAGTCTTCAGGCACTTCCTGCATTAAGGTCCTGACTCAAGCGACCATCAGACTTGCCAGCCGGATCCCTAAACGTATAACCAACTGAAACTATTAATATCATCCAGCCATCTGGTTCTTCCATTACTCCTAGGGCTCCCATAGGTTGGTTTGCTTTCAAGAATCCATCCTAAAATTCTTTCCTGTGACATTCTAATCACATGTCTGCAAGAGCTGGGACCTCTCGTTAGAAGGGACTCTCTGATCTTTTGAATAATTATGTCAAAATCTTATGTACTTAAAAAAAAACTGAAAATCTTGCCTGGAAGAATTATCTCCCTTAGCACACATTAATAATATTTACTCGTTGTTGCTCATTAATTATATTAATTACTAGCAGTATCGCCCGGCGTTGCTCGGGTTTGTATGGGAAACAACTATATAAGCATTTTTAGAAAGTTACTTCCCTTATATAAAAGCCAAAAAATGCGTTAAAAATGGGAAAAAATGATGGTAAATTTTTTTTTAAATCGTAGACTCATCATAGACACGCGCTAATACCCAGAAGGGCTTGATATGAATCACAACTATAAGATACCCGGTTTTGGTTAAACTGCACCACAAAATGTGGGAGTAGTTAGGAATCTAAATCATAGGAGACAGACAGCACACAACCTCACTTTTATATATATAGATTATATAGCGTTATGATGTAGTGTTATGCTGACATAATAGCAGATAGTGTAGAGTGTTGAAAGAAAATACTTCAATCTATTTATGTTTCTTCACATTCTGTTGTGGCAGACGCCCCCCCGGGTGAGAAGTGGGCTGGTCCACTGCTGATAAATAGTGGACTGACACAGTAATGTCAGCGGGGTACGCTGTTTGGGCAAGTCCCCACAGACGACGGAATACTGATGTTGGTGTATCTATGTTCCTGTAACTTAGCAGTTCGGCAAAAGATACCAATAGAATAAATACTAGGCTTACAAAGAATAAGTCCTGGGTTCGATTAGTTCAACTAAAGGTGGTGCTCCAGCATGGCCGCAGTCAAATGGCTGAAACAGGTAAAAGAATAAAAGAATATAACTACATACTGTCAGGAATTCTGTATGTAGAATAAAGATTAATGGAAGAAACCCTTTTTTTGTTTTTTAAGAATATTTAGCGGGGAACAAAACCCTGCAGATTTAGTTCAATCATACAGTTGGAATTACTCTTTTACTTGTTTCAGTCATTTGACTGCGGCCATGCTGGAGCACCGCCTTTTGTCGAGCAAATCGACCCCGGGACTTATTCTTTGTAAGCCCAGTACTTATTCTATCGGTCTCTTTTGCCGAACCGCTAAGTGACGGGGCGTAAACACACCAGCATCGGTTGTCAATCAATGCTAGGAGGACAAACACACACACATATATACGACAGGCTTCTTTCAGTTTCTGCCTACCAAATCCACTCACAAGGCATTGGTCGGCCCGGGGCTATAGCAGAAGACACTTGCCCAAGATGCCACGCAGTGGGACTGAACCCGGAACCATGTGGTTTGTTAGCAAGCTACTTAACACACAGCCACTCCTGCGCCTACTTCTATACTAGTTTCGCAATTAATTCGCAATTAATTCAGCACCCCTTCAAGATAGCAATACTTAGATTATTGGAATAACTTTTTCCTCAACTGAAATTTCTTCCACTTCTCCCTCTCTCCTTGCTCTCCACCTTGCTCTATTTTTCTCTTCTCTTTCTGACTCTCCATTTCTCTTTCTCTCCTGTTAACCCTCTAACATTCAAACCAGCCGTATCCAGCGCAAAAGTTTTGCCCCTTTTTATGTCTAAACTGGCCACATCTGGCCTCTCGCACCTACCCTACAATGTCATTCTAAAAATAAGCGATCACATCATTGAAATCTCGTGAGATTAATGAGATAATACATGATTAATTCAAACCAACGTAAATGAACATGCATTACATTTGACAAACTAATTAAGGTAAAGGGTTAATTCTCTTTACCTCTTCACCCCCCCCCCCCACACTTTTCGCATAGCTTTTCCACATCTGTATCTCTTTCTATCTTGTAGCTCTTTCACATGTCCCCCTGACTTTCCATTTCTCATTTCGCCCTCCTCCGCTTTTTTAAAATTCTCTGAACATCTCTCTCTCCCTCAAACCCTTCTTCTACTGTCCTCCCCTTTAACTGTGAATTTGTGTTTTGAATTTAAAGGGGTCTGGGAAGCCAGGGGCTGCACCAGGCTCCAGTCTGATCTGGCAGTGTTTCTACAGCTGGTTGGCGTTAGGAAGGGCATCCAGCTGTAGAAACACTGCCAGATCAGACTGGAGCCTGGTGCAGCCCCTGGCTTCCCAGACCCCGGTCGAACCGTCCAACCCATGCTAGCATGGAGAACGGACGTTAAACGATGATGATGATTTCTTAAAAACTGTCTCAGTGTCCTCAAATGTTGAGTGTGAGTTATTGAAATGTCATTGATTTGTTCAAACTTTGATCTGACCCTTACTAAAAATCTTCTCTTGTGTTTCGTTTAGTTTCTATCCACACCTCTGTGGCCCAGGTTGGCACACTGGCCAATGTGATCAACAGCGAGTACGGCCTACCTTCACCAATGAAGTCGCCGACCAACCAATCGAATGTCGTCGTGTCCCAAGCTTCTGATGCCGCCTACCAACAGGGTGGACCCGAAGTGATGCGGCTGCACACGAACTACAGTACAGGAGTGCACCAACAGTCGGCACCTGTTGGCTATAATTGGAAACTGAAGCGGATGCACCAACATCAGGTGGGTACCTCCTGTTGTCACCGTTATGAGATGAATGCAGGTGTGTGTGTGTGTGTGCGTGCGTGTCTCTCTTCCTCACTGACCACTGGTGTATGTATAGATGTGTACATGTGTGTATACACACATATATATATATATATATATATGTGTGTCTTTTATCTTTTACTTGTTTTTGTCATTGGACTGTGGCCATGCTGGGGCACTGCTTTGAAGGCGTTTTAGTCAAATGAATCAACCCCTATACTTTCTTTTTTGTCTTTTTTGTTATGCCTGGTACTTACTCTATCAATCTCTTTTTGCTGAATCACCAAGTTATGGGAACATAAACACACCAGCCCCGGCTGTCAAGCGGCAGAGCAGGGGTCACACAGACACAAAGACACATACACACACAAATATATATATGTAAAAAGTAAAAAATATATACAAACTGGGACAAGAACGTGAAACACCTAGAAGACGGCACAAGAACCACAGGACGGGACATTCGAAGCCCTCAGTCATCAGTCAAGAACCGGATCATCTTCGCAATTTCGGCTGAATGGGCTTCTTTTAGTTTCCATCTACCAAATCCACTTACAAGGCTTTGGTTAGCCCAATTTTCTTATACATACACACACACACAAACACATTCACACAATGTTTTTACAGTTAGTTCCAATGCTGTTATTTCCCCGATCACAATTCTCAACTTTCTACTTTATCCAAACAAGCTCAGAAATTTTTTGTTTATCTGACTGCAAACCTTGATCCCTCCTTCCCTTGCTTAGCAACATGTTCTTCCAATGTGACCTGCAATCATCATATGATGGAGGGGACATTGAATGTTTGATGAAATGTACTAAATTTGTTTTCTTCCACAAAATACACTCATAAAGTAGGCTTGTGTCTTATACACCAACAAATACAATATTTTAGACAGCAATTATAGGGAAGGGAAGGAAGCACTCCGTTGGTTACGACGACGAGGGTTCCGGTTGATCCGATCAACGGAACAGCCTGCTCGTGAAATTAACGTGTAAGTGGCTGAGCACTCCACAGACACGTGCACCCTTAACGTAGTTCTCGGGGATATTCAGCGTGACAGGGAGAGTGACAAGGCCGGCCCTTTGAAATACAGGTACAACAGAAACAGGAAGTAAGAGTGAGAGAAAGTTGTGGTGAAAGAGTACAGCAGGTATCACCACCATCCCCTGTCGGAGCCTCGTGGAGCTTTAGGTGTTTTCGCTCTATAAACACTCACAATGCCCAGTCTGGGAATCGAAACCGCGATCCTACGACTGCGAGTCCGCTGCCCTAACCACTGGGCCATTGCGCCTCCACACAGCAATTATGATAAATATGACTAAAAGCTTCTTTTCAATACTTTATAACACTAAAGAAAAATTTGAAAATTCTACCTGAAAGATATTTACTTCCAACATTTCATAGCTCATATTCCCTTGCTATATCTCGGTTCACCTATTGTGGCTTATTATTTAAGCTTACGTTGATTCCTCTGTGTTGTTGTTTTGCATTTATAATAAATATATACAAATTATGAAAATAATTTTTAAAAATATATACAGTACTATATAAAAATATATAGGCGCAGGAGTGGCTGTGTGGTAAGTAGCTTGCTTACCAACCACATGGTTCCGGGTTCAGTCCCAATGCGTCGCATCTTGGGCAAGTGTCTTCCGCTATAGCCCGGGGCCGACAAATGCCTTGTGAGTGGATTTGGTAGACGGAAACTGAAAGAAGCCTGTCATATATATGTATATATATATATGTGTGTGTGTGTGTGTATGTCTGTGTGTCTGTGTTTGTCCCCCTAACATTGCTTGACAACCGATGCTGGTGTGTTTACGTCCCCGTGACTTAGCGGTTCGGCAAAAGAGACCGATAGAACAAGTACTGGGCTTACAAAAGAATAAGTCCCGGGGTCGATTTGCTCGACTAAAGGCGGTGCTCCAGCATGGCCACAGTCAAATGACTGAAACAAGTAAAAGAGTAAAGAGAGTACTATTTCTACTTTGTGGATTTTCGCCTCTCACGGTATCTTGGAATATAACACTTGTGATAGTCGACGGATTACTATATATATACAAAACCTTGTCTTCTTCTAACGTGCTTGTTGGCATAGACTGGACAATTTGACAGGCTCGGACAAATTGGAGGACTATGTCAAGATCTAACATAAGAAGTTTACTTTCCAACCATGTGGTTCAGACAAGTGTCTTCTCAGGCCAACCAAAGTCTTGTGGATGGATTTGGTAGACGGAAACTGTAAGAAGACTATCACACACACACACACACACAACATATGTATATTGTCCACAGATCAAATCAGAACCAGAGATTCTCAATGTAGAAGACACTTAGCTTCTGATGTCTTTACAGGGGATCAATTCTACAAGGTAAAGAATGGCTATAAGAGGGATCAAGTTGAGCAGATGTGGAGGCAATTATGCAGATAAACAAATTAGGGACATCAAATATATTAGATATGATGGTTTGGGTATGAAACACAAATTGTGTGAGTGTCTTTGTGTCTGTGTTTGTCCCCCCCTCCCCAACTGCTGCTTGACCACTGGTGTTGGTGTGTTTGCATCCCTGTAATTTAGTGCCTTCGCAAAAGAAGTAAAGGGGGTTGGTTTGTTCGACTAAAAATTCTTCCAGGCAGTGCCGCAGCATGGCCACAGTCTAATGATTGAAACCAGTAAGAGATGGAGAGAGATGAATTCTTTGGTGTCCAGTGTCCACTGCAACAGCAACCTTAAAGAATGAAGTAGAACATGCATTCTATGAGTATATTTGCTTTTATTTCCAGGAAGCAGAACAGCAGCAGCAACAGCAGCAGCAGCAGCAACAACAGCATCAACAGCAGCAGCAGCATCAACAACAACAGCAGCAGCAGCATCAACAACAACAGCAGCAGCAGCAGCAACAGCAGCAGGCGGCCGCTTCTATGAGTGGCTCGCAGCAAGTTGAGAATGTCGGTCAAATTCAACGCTTGCTTCATTCGAATGCTAGTCCTGAAGAATACGAAATCATACAGGGAGGTGTCAGCTGGATTCGACCAGACCATTCGCCGCAGAACCGAACACAGCATGTCGGTGGAATCAAAGTTGAACCAATATCGCCACCAGGTAAATCAAACGGACATCCTCTTACGATGACCCCAGCAGACACATAGCCTTTTTTTTTTGTAATGTTCTCTTCCATTCTTTTAACGAGTTTAAGATCATTGCATATTATTGGAGTAAATGTCTTTACCATCATTCCTCATACCACTGGTCATGTATGGACAGAGTGGGACCTGCTGTCTGACTAATGGACTGAGGCAAGTTAAGTACCTGATCTGAAGCTACAATCATTATTATCATTACCAGTTCCTCTTGTAGTCTCGAGCACATTGGGCAGCAAGTTGGCGCTGCTGCTTTTCTATTGGCTGTACAATCCTCTGTGTCTGACCACGTGATATTGACCCCTCCCGTGTCACTTGGAAATGTTCTGCACCTTGCTGTTTTCAGTTTTCTTCTCCTAACTTTTTCCTCTCCTGTGGTCTCCATTTGAAAGCAGTTTTAGGATGGACCTTTTTTTTTGTGGGGTGGTGGGTAGCCAGATTATATACCCTGCTCGTTGTTGCATTACTCAAAGAACCAAAACACTTGCACTTGGTGACCTTCTCTGAAGAAACTTCCTCTGCTCAACTCTTCATAGAGTTCTTAACTACCCAGAAACAGCATATCAACTCAACTGACATATTTATCTTCAGATATTTTTATATCATCCTTTTAGATCTTAGCCAAAAATGAACATTTAACCCTCTCATTACTGTATTTCTCTTAAGATGCTCTGTGTTTCTTTCAATTCATTTTAGATATAACAAAGAATTAGGTAAAATAACTTCGTTATCATTAAGCTAGTGTTAGGAACATAAATTGTGACTAAGGTTTGGTGGAAGATTTTAATTTCAAAACTTATGAAAACAAGACATTTGTACTACAGAGCCAAAGGCTGTTTCAGCTGGGTTTGTATCGAAAGGGTTAAGTTACAGATTTTGTTTCACATAATTGTTTGACTTGTTAGAAATAGCAGCCAAATCTTGTGCAAATTGAAGTTGACTGACTGTCTTTAGCCCTTTTCTTACCATATTTCTGTTGAGATGGTCTGTGTTTCTTTCAATTATTTTAAATATAACAAAGAATTTAGTAAAATAACTTCATTATCATTAAGCTGGTGTTAGGAACATAAATTGTGATAGGACATTTGTACTGCAGAGCCAGAGGTGGTTTCAGCCGGGTTAGCATCAAAAGGATTAAAAGATAGATGTTTTTTTCTTTCTTTTAATTGTTTGTTTCATTCAAAGTAAAAATAGCTTCTGAATTTTTAAACTCTCCCTTTTTAATACAACCCTCATTGTTCAGTTTTCTTTTACGATATGGATTGGAGTTCTTAGACATTACTTCTAAACTATTGCACTTAACTTTGGTTTTTCTGCTCGGATATACTTGCTTGTTCCATTCAGATAAGGCAGAGAGCTGGCAAAATCGTTAGCAACATTTCATCTATCTTTACATTCTAAGTAATCCTCTACTTATCCCTCTTCTGAAATTGCTAACCCTATGCCAAAATTTGAAACGGTATTTTCATGCTGCAAAAATTCCAATCTCTGATGCCATTTCAATTTTCTCAGAAACAAAAACATTCTCTCCACCTCGCAGATTTCCATCCTCAACAAATCTCCAACATCATCATCACTATGTTTCATTATCCTGTTGTCATTCATTATTTGGACTGGTGTTACCCCTTAGTCTGTCCAAAGTATTCTCATAAGCTTGTCCTAACAAGCCGAAACACCTGCCCGAGGCAGGTTCCTTTCCTGAAGACCTTCTGCTGTTCAGCTCCCTTGAGAAATACCAGGGCTGTGGAGTCGAAACAAACAACTTTGACTCCTCTGCTATTGGCACTTCCGACTCTGACTCCTCTATGTTTCCGGCTCTGACTCTCCGACTCCACAGCTCTGAGAATAGAATAGTAGACCATAACAAGTTCAAATAACTATCTTGTTATTTGTTTTCAGACTTTCATACACTCTAAGTAATATGAAACTTTCCTTTCCTAAGTCCTAAGTTACTTTGGAGGTTGAAAAAAAGAGAAGTGAATGTGTATCCTATATGATGCATGGACACCAGGGAAATATGTCCTGTATGTTATATGAGATAAGAAAGGGCAAGCTAAGGGTTAATGTGCTGGTGAAACAATCAATGTTTGTTCGTCTGAATTCTTTTTGCACTGTTCACAACCTTCACAGTGACTAACACACTAGCTCTGTGACTTGGTTAGATATTTAACTAATTGACTAACAGTAAAGAAGTGGAAGTGAACCAGTGTGTGTGTGTTATTATTGGTGAAATGACCCTCCCAAGACAAGATTTAAAAATTTTATTTTTTTGTTATTCTGTTACTGTTGTGACACTTTTATAGAATTAACTATTGTTATTAGAAAACAGTTGTAATTACTAGTTCCCTTGTTATTTGTGAAGCACACACACACACACACATTAACCCTACTCAACTCCTGCAGTTCTCTCCATAGTTCTTTGCTACTTTCATTTTCATACACACGCACATACACTGTATTGTATTATTGTTTGTCTTATTCTTGCTACATCCAACCATTTCACAGATTACATTTTCCATCTTAACTCTTGTTACTTTGATGCAGGAATCAGCAACTTCTCATTATTCTTCCACCCCCTTTTCATATTGCCCCATGGCCCATCTAAAAATGCCCGTCACCATGATTTCCATCACCAAAAAAGCTTATAAAAACAAAAATTAAAACGAATCACAACACAAAAAGATTTCAACCCTCTAGCACCTAAACTGCCCATATCCAGCCAAAATATTTCTCCAGTTTTATGTTGAAGCTGGCCTGATCTAACCTCTCACATCTACCATGTAATGCTAATCTAAAAATTGACAATAACATTAAAATCTCAAAAATATGTTAAATTTGAAAATTATTTTAGAAAAAGTCTGAGGCCCACAGCAATCCCCTGAGTAGTTCACTTACGAGCCACAACTCCACTCATTGCCCCCAACCCTTATTTTAACCCTTTAGTGTTCGCATTATTCTGCCAAAATTAATGCTTTTTCATCCTCATTGTTTTGAACTAATCATGCATTATCTTGTAGCTATGAGATTTTAATGAGGTAGCTGTTAATTTCTAGAACGATATTGTAGGGTTGGTGTGAAAGACCAGATCTGGCCAGTTTGACCATAAAACAGGCAGAATACTTTTGGCCGGTTTAAATGCTAAAGGGTTAATGCGTTAATCAGACCTGACCTTCTCTCTGCTAACTTTGAAGTACACCTGCATAGGGACAACTAACTTAATAGGGAGCCAACGTTATTTCATCTTTAAGTTTGGAAGCTGAGTCAACGGAGAGGAGTTTCGACAAGATGAAATCTCCAAGCGGTTTAAATGCACAAGGCTTCAATATCCAAAGTGGCTAAAAGGTGTCGGCAAAAGGGTACCTAGGACTCATGACCTGGATGCAGCCCGGGACGCTTAGAGTATAAGAAGTTAAGGGCCGAAACACCTGCCTGAGGCAGGTTCCTTTCCTGAAGACCTTCTGCTGTTCAGCTCTCTTGAGAAATACCAGGGCTGTGGAATCGAAACAAACAACTTTGACTCCTCTGCTATTGGCACTTCCGACTCTGACTCCTCTATGTTACTGACTCCAACCCCAGCTACTCCTTTATTGTTTCCGGCTCTGACTCTCCGACTCCACAGCTCTGAGAATAGAATAGTAGAGAGTAACAAGTTCAAATAACTACCTTGTTTTCTCCTCAAGTACTCTGATCTTGGGCCATACAGCTGCTTCTGATCATTTCTTTTGCAAAATATCTTTCACTAGCATAGCTAGAGTGTGTTCTGCCCAGGGCAGCCCTTTTGTTTGTTGCCACTGGACCCCATAAAAAACACGTATTGCCTACAGCAGACCCAAAAGTGCCACCCCTCATTTAGTTTATCTGGGAATCAGTTAATTTCATCGATAAATGCCATCCACTGTTGTTTTTTCCCATAATGGTCATGGATTCAGTCTCACTGCGTGGACCTGGGGCAAGTGTTTTCTTTAGTCCTGGGCCAACCAAAACCTTGTGAGTGGATTTGGTAGATGGAAACTGAAAGAAGCCCGTCCTATATAAAGTATTGGGCTGGATTTGTTCGACTAAACACTTCAATGCAGTGACCCACCTTTGAGCACAGTCCAATGACTGACAAAAGATAAAATACCTTTTAACATTTAGAAAATTCCAGAAGCTATCATTTAATCAATTTAAAAATGACGAATGAGCGTCCACATAGAATGAAACGTAAGGGACGTAACTGCTTTTGGAGAACAGTAGAACTTAGTTAACTCCCTTCGATAACTTGCCGCTTTGTTAAATACACCTTAAATAGGCCTCACAGTATATTCTTTATTATAATTTCTCAAATACATAAAAGATATTTAAACCGTTTTTTATTAAACTAATATACCAGTCAAAAATAAGTATTATTAAAAAGAGAATTTACGTATTTAAATCTTGAACCAATTTTCAATTTCTTCTTCTACAAAATGTTTATGCATTCAAGATTCTGCACCCTACAATTCAGACTATCAGATTTTTATATCGTTCGCTTTCTAAAGACCTGGATACTTTGCTGTAAATACAACAGTAAAACCAAGTCTGTAGGGATTACTAAAGTCTTTGTTTTCTTTCTTTTTTTCTGTTGGTCTTACTTCCACAGACAGCATATTCATCTTATGTTCAGATATTGTATTAAAGCCATATCTATAAGGTATTCAGACTAATTCAGATACTGCTGCTGTTGTTGTTGGTGTTAAGCAACAAGACGGGTAAGGGTGATTAGGTGATGGTCTAAAGGGTGATTAGGTGATGGTCTAGGGCTTAGAGGTGGGAGACCCCAGACCTTCAGGGGGGAAAAAAAAAACTTTGGTCGTCTTGTAGTCGAGGGCTCTTCGTTGACACCCGACACCACTGGAAGGTGGCCCTCGAAGTCGCTGGAAATGGAGATCTCCTGGTCCAAATTCTTGGACGGCAGAATTCTCCACTGCATTGCACCTTGGGCAAGTGTCTTCCACTGTTGCCTTCGGCTGACCAAAGGCTTGTGAGTGGATTTGGAAGGTGGAAACTGAAAGAAGCCCATCATATATGTATATGTGTGTGTGTCTGTGTTTGTTCCTCCACTATCGCCTGACAACCAATGGAGCACCGCCTTTAGAGATATATTTCCCTGAGGAGTTGTTCTTTCTATTGTCAACACCCTCGAGGAGAAAGACTCGGTATCTTTTGGCTGTAGTGCACAGGCGTATGGTGAGGTTGCAGCTCCTGCAGTTTGTCTCTGGCAGTCCTCAATCAGGTGAAGAGCCAAACTGAGGCACCTGACATTTCGAATAGTGTTAGGAAAACTCTAAGCATCTGCGATTATCAGATGAATTGTGTCCCTGAGAATTTTGGTATAATCCCTGGTTTGGTAGTGCTACCAAATTATGTGGCTGGTTCCACACACACACACACACACACCCACAGAAAAAGAACTGCTGTCACCTGGGCAGTCTGAGATGTGCAGCAGAATGATGCTGCAGAGAATTTGTAGTGCTCAGCATCAAGCTCTACTCACAAGATGTCTAAGTGGGCTTGGCCATATCTCTGTCAGCCTCCAGTGGAATTCATTTGCAAGGCAGTCAACCCAGCTGATGCTGTCCCAGGCTGACGTAAACAAACTGAAGGACAACTAAAATCACAGTTGGTGACAGTAAAGGCAGGCATAGAGACACAATCAGGCCCCCATGTCTGTGATTTGGGGAGTGGGTATCCATTTACAGCCTCGCTTGTGGCTGACCCCCAAATGTGAGGAACATGGGGATGACAGTAAAGGCAGGTATAGAGACACAATCAGGCCCCCATGTCTGTGATTTGGGGAGTGGGTATTCATTTACAGCCTCGCTTGTGGCTGACCCCCAAATGTGAGGAACATGGGGATGACAGTAAAGGCAGGCATAGAGACACAATCAGGCCCCCATGTCTGTGATTTGGGGAGTGGGTATTCATTTACAGCCTCGCTTGTGGCTGACCCCCAAATGTGAGGAACATGGGGATGACAGTAAAGGCAGGCATAGAGACACAATCAGGCCCCCATGTCTGTGATTTGGGGAGTGGGTATCCATTTACAGCCTCGCTTGTGGCTGACCCCCAAATGTGAGGAACATGGGGATGACAGTAAAGGCAGGCATAGAGACACAATCAGGCCCCCATGTCTGTGATTTGGGGAGTGGGTATCCATTTACAGCCCCGCTTGTGGCTGACCCCCAAATGTGAGGAACATGGGGAACTCATTGTTCGGGATCAGCTGAACTCACCCCAGATGAATGCCACCACATGTGCAAGTAAGCAGGTACAGAATGATGAAATTCTTCTGCCCAGTTTCTGAGTATTGTCAAACATGTAGGACTGACCCAGCTGTCAGCCAAGTCCATTACAAAGATCTCACACACACACACACACCTGCACAAAGTCCCTTTGGCCAAGGAGGAGCAGCAGTTTTTCTCTGTCTGATTGCTTTCATGAAAGAGATTCTCTGGTGGGTTTGACTGAAAAGACTAAGTGCAGACCCTTAATTCCAACCAAACTCTCAGTGAATGGGCCTACTTCTCTCAGCATGTTATTATGGGCCAGAAAAGGACTACTGGAGGGGGTGGCTCCTTACTTATTATATTCAAAGTAATTCTGGGCCCATGGGGTTCCCAATGTGACCCAAGGCCATGCCACTCTATGCAGATTGTATCATACGTCTCTATATAATGCGTATACTCTCATTTCTTTTCATTTATTTGATTTGCCTGTAAACCTCGTGCACTTTATGTGTGTGACTTCTCCCTACAGTATCCTCTCATCTCACTCTCGTCTAGCAATCATAAATCATTATATTATCCCTTACTGCACAAGAACCATGTAGATTTGGTTCTGTGCATGGGCACTTGGAACATGGGAACCAAGCTAACTCATATTTTTGAAATGAGGTACTTTTTCCAGAATTCTCCACTGCATTGCACCTTGGGCAAGTGTCTTCCACAGTTGTCACCCTGAGATACCTGCTGGTGATAAGGAAGGGTTTCTAGTGTTGCAATGGATTTAGAAGAGCTTGCAAAACCTCTGAATTGCTCCTGTCATTTCTGTGTGGGGCCAAGCATCTTTGATGCTTGTTTCAGTTGTGCTCTTCTAGTTCAGATTCTCTTCTTTACATAGCAATTTGTCAGCAATAGTCATCAATTACTGGTTTCCGGGCCAATCCCTGCATTTCTGAAGGTGACAATAACAGAGACTGGTTTAATTTGTTGGTTGATGTTAAGGAGAGCATCTTCTCTCTATACATAAACGGCAGTTTGTCTGTTAGGTTGTACCCTCACCCTGACCACGGCTTTCAACCGATTCTGATGAAACTTGACACACACATAGCCCAATGTCATAATTCAAAACTAATGCAGCGAAAATTTTGAAAAGTTCCCCCAGTTCTGAAAAAAATCGATAAATTCGACATGGGGGTCGAGAATCAGAAACACAAACCACAGACTGTCTAGGGGACGCAACTCGACCTTTTTAACTAAAAAAAATTTACCATCATTTTTTTCTCCATTTTTTGGCTATAACTCTCTAAAAATGCTTTATAGTTATTTCCCTTACAAACCCGAGCAATGCCGGGCGATACTGCTAGTCCAATCATAAAAACGGTGCCAAAACAGACACAGAAGTCTGGTGCAGTCTTCTGCCTCCACTGGCTCCTGTCAAACCATCCAACCCATGCCAGCATGGAAAGCGGACGTTAAACGGTAATGATGATGAAATACCATACAGGGGATTTTCATTTCAAAGCACCAGTCTTTTCGTTATAGAATGACAAAAGACGTGCATTTTGTATGATTAAAAAATTCTCCTTTGTATTCTCATGGTTTCAGGTTCAGTCCCACCGTACAGCACCTTGGGTAAGTGTCTTCTATTATAGCCTTGGGATGACCAATACCAGCATAGGGAATTTGGTAGAAACTTAATGATGCCTGCTGTATGAATGTGTGGGTGAATATATGTATGTATGTTTGTGAGGAAGTCTGTATGGATCCATGCTTGTGTGTGTATTTAAGAGATGAGGAATTATGTACATTATTTACATTCGACGGATATTTGTCCTCATCTTGTTGTTGTTAACACAACGTTTCAGCTGATATACCCTCCAGCCTTCATCAGGTGTCTTGGGGAAATTATGAACCTGGGTTCTCATTCCTAAGGTATTTTTCAATGTTGTTATTATTATTCAGGTCACTGCCTGGAATAAAGCTCAGAATCTTGGGGTTAGTAGGCCACGCTCTTAACCACTACATCATCATCATCATCATTGTTCGACCGTGGTCGAGACAATGGAATTTACCATGCTACGCCAGACTTCACGGTCCATCATGGCATTACGGAGGTCCTGTTGCTGGATGCCTGTATCCCTGGAGATTACATCAGGGTAGGAGAGTGTGCACCCTCTGGTATCGCGAGTAGATGGCTGCCAGAGGAGAAGAGTAGAAATTGCCTCTTTTTCAGCTCTACAACAATGTCCAGCAAACTGGACTCTCCTACCTTTCACAAGAGATGACACAAGAGATGGGCACATGGCGTAACAACCAAGTCTAATATGGACCCCCAAGGGTCATTTGGGCCCCAGTTTCAGACAACTGTATTAGAATTTGATAATAGAAATACTTTAGGGTCAGATGTTTTTTTTTGTTTTTATTAACATGTGCTTTTTACGATTTTTAAAAAAATTTCATTCCTAGTCATTATTTTGATTTGTATTTTATGTATGTATGTATGTGCATATGTTTGTGTATTGTATGTGTAAATATGTTTCTATGTACATGTATATATTTTCGTATGTATGTGTTTGTTTCTAACCGATCATCTTGCCATTTTTTTCCCTTTTTTTTTTCCTTTTCATTTTCATTTTTTTTTCTTTTTTTTTTTTCTTTCCATTTTCGTTCCTCTTTTGCTCATTTCTGTTTTGTTCATTCATGACCCATCTCACAATATTCTGGGGGTGGGGGGGACAAAAAACTACAAATCTTCATTAGTACCTCTTACATCTGCTCTTGCTCTTTTTTTTCCCCTCTCTATCTTCTTGCTCATACTCTCTCTCTCTCTCTCTCTCTCTCAAACACTGTCTCTATCTCTCACTCAAACACTCTTTCTCTCTCCCTCAAACACTCTTTCTCTCTCTCTCCCTCAAATACTCTTTCTCTCTCTCACTCAAACACTCTTTCTCTCTCTCACTCAAACACTCTTTCTCTCTCTCCTCAAACACTCTTTCTCTCTCTCTCCCTCAAACACTCTTTCTCTCTCCCTCAAACACTCTTTCTCTCTCCCTCAAACACTCTTTCTCTCTCTCTCACTCAAACACTCTTTCTCTCTCACTCAAACACTTTCTCTCTCTCACTCAAACACTCTCTCTTTCATTCAAACACTCTCTCTCTCTCTTGCACTCACACTCACTCTCTCACTCTCACTCACACACACACACACACACAAAACGAAAACGCAAAAGATTTCTTGTTATGAAGCCTTAATATTTCTCATTCCAGGGCCTTCAGTATCTGAAAGCAATGAGGCTATGTCATCCAAAATCTCCCCATCACGTTCTCCTCGGGCACGGCCAACGCCAGTAGTTGCCCATCATCAACATATTTCAAGTCTTCTCTCTAGGCCTAAAATTGGTAAGATGCTAAGCCTGTCTTCCTGTTGTTCCACAGTGGCTTATACTGGCCTCCAGTGAATTAGTTACATGTAGCATGCTTCTTAATTATAATCTAGCCAGCAGTATGCTAACGATCTCTCTTTAAACCGCGTTACTATAACTCTTTCTAGACTTAATTACTCAACTTATTGCTGTTTGTTTTGTCTCTGTTGCTCCAATATGTTTCTTTTGTCTTGCATTGGAAAGTTCATTGTAGAACCCTTTGGGACTTTTCATTGTTGGCCCCCTGTTGGACGTTCATCACTGACCCTGCGTTGGAAGATTATGGTTCAGCCCCGTTGGAAGTTCATTGTTGATTCCCCCCCCCCCACTCCCCTGTTAGATGTTTACTGTTATTCCTGCTGGAATTTTCATTCTTGGAATTTTCATTCTCGGAAGTTCGTCGTTGGCCCCGTTTGGGAAGTTCAACATTGCAACCCCTTCCTCCTCCTTGGAAGTTTGTTGTCGGCTCTCCTTTAGAAGTTTGTCATTGTCCCCCACCCTCCCCCTGGGAGTTCATTGTCGACCCTTGATGGAAGTTTGTCATTAGTTCTTCTCCATTGGACGATATTGTTGGCCGCCACTGGGCATTCATTAGCCCGCCTCACCCCCCACCTCCCCCTGTTGGAAGTTTATTGTTGGCCCTTTGTTGGTAAGTTCATCTTTAGTCTTTAGAAGGTTATCGCTGGCCCCTGTTGGCATATTCATCATAGTCCTTTGGATGTTCATTATTAACCCCATTTGAAATTCATTAACCTTATTCAGCTTTCATCATTGCCTCAATTACAAATATATATCATTGAGCTTATTGGAATTTATTTCCTATCAATTGATTATCAAACAGATGTGTATTGACCATTTTCAATTTGTTGATTTTGTAAACAACCCCCACCCCCTACTAAAATCATCTTTACCTTTCATCCTGCAAGTTCATTAATTTAAGTATCATTAATACACCAGAGTTGATTTGATTGACCGTATTAGTTAGTTAGTTAGTCAGTTAATTTGGCTCAAAAGCAAATAGCAAGGCCATGTAGGGGGACATGGAGTTAAGTACAGGGTGGTGTTCATGTAAAGAGTTCAGGCCACTTGAGGTCAAGGGAGGCTTTGAACAAAGCGGTCGTCGGCATCTTCACCATCTCGTCTGGCAGCTTGTTCCACGGATCCGCAACCCGGACGGAGAAAGCTCCTCTCCTTCGATTGAGATGAAATCGTCGCAGGTAGAGCTTTTTGGAATGACCCCGCTACAATAATTGAACCCCTCCTTTGTTAAGATCAATTTCAAATTCTATCAATTAAATAGGAATGAGATCACATCAGTAAGGGACATTATTTGTATATTACCTTTCTCACCTGGCCAAGCTTGCTTGGACATGTTTAGCCCATACATGACCTCCGTCTTGGTCCTGCATCAGTTGAGGAATGTCTTTGGAGAGGCATTCAGAGTCTCTGGTGAGATGATTAATATACGTTGTGTTTGGATGACCTGTGTATGCCGGGTGCTTTTCACATGGAACCGTACAAGTGCTTCAATGTGGCACTGACACAAAACTCTTGCAGACCAATCCTCCTTCCAGGAAGAATGGCCTTAACACTCCTGCTGTGTAGGACGGGTCTTCTTGAATACAGCAGGGCGCCAGGTATCTCGGTCCTTTGTCATCTCGTCTGAAAGCTCATCCTTCGGTACTTCGTCCTGGGGTCATCTTCTTTAGAAAAATGTAAGAGGGGCAAAGATGGTGGTAAAAAAGGAAGAAGAAAAAGAAAAACAGTTTAGAGGCTGTATGGGAATGCAGTTCTATGGGTGGGGGGGTTCGAAAAATAGGAAGATGTGGGTCACTGGGTGCATGTATGAGAGGGTATCTGTGTAACATATATAGATACATGTAGAGAAGGCAGGTGCTTAGGAAGCAAGCTCCTTAACTCACTGCTATGCCTGCATCTGTCGTGTGTGGTGGTGGGGATGGGTGCTTACCTTGTGATCTGGGTTTCAGAAGAGTGACGTTTACTCTTTACTCTTTACTCTTTTACTTGTTTCAGTCATTTGACTGCGGCCATGCTGGAGCACCGCCTTTAATCGAGCAAATCGACCCTAGGACTTATTCTTTTATAAGCCCAGTACTTATTTTATCGGTCTCTTTTGCCAAACCGCTAAGTAACGGGGACATAAACACACCAGCATCGGTTTCAAGCAATGCTAGGGGACAAACACAGACACACAAACACACACAGTTTCCGTCAACCAAATCCACTCACAAGGCTTTGGTCGGCCTGAGGCTATAGTAGAAGAGACTTGCCCAAGGTGCCACGCAGTGGGACCGAACCCAGAACCATGTGGTTGGTAAACAAGCTACTTACCACACAGCTACTCCTGCGCCTATTTTGTTGACATTTTCCTGTGAACAAGTTATCTGGTAATTCTGCACTTTCAAAGACGAATGGATTCTGTTGGATTAGAGACAGTCAAGATATCTGGGTGTACAGCAGTGCCTCAATAATACATACTCCTCTAACTCATGCTAGCATGGTGAAAAGAATGAATGAAATAAAGTCTCATAGCTGTGAATTAATTCTGGACTGAATCAAAGCTCGCAAGTAAGCAATTTTGAGGATCAGCTTCAAGAAAATACGGGGTCTGAGTAAAAAGTATCGGGACTGTTGTTATGGTAACACATTGGCACAGACTGACCTCGAACCCTGTCGCTCCTGTATGCTAAGGTATAACATTCTCACTCCTTTTGTTTATAAGAAGACTTGGAATTAAGGTTTGTGGAGTGTGGCTGTCTCGAAAAGGAGATCAGGTTTCAACAGTGCCGGGTCTCCTTGATTGTGTCGAGGGTGACAAAATCTTTTTCCCAAAAAAACCCCCCAAAAAACAGGTCGTTACAGGTGACAAATTGTGGGTCCATGGCTGTGACCCTTTCCTCTTTCCAAAAATCAAATAACCACTTGAAAGGAACAAGATGTTGTTACATATCGCTGGTCACAATGCACTTTGCATTGTTTTAGCCTTTGAATGACGCCACCCCGCTGGCTAAGCGAGCAGGCCAACAGAAGAAAGAGTGAGAGAAAGTTGTGGTGAAAGAGTACGGCAGGGATCACCACCCCCTGCCGGAGCCTCGTGCAGCTTTAAGGTGTTTTCGCTCAATAAACACTCACAACGCCCGGTCTGGGAATCAAAACCGCGATCCTACAACCGCGAGTCCACTGCCTTAACCACTGGGCCATTGCGCCTCCACATATATATATATATATATATATATATATATATATATATATATATATATATATATATATATATATATATATATATATATTGGAAAATGAGTACATGTCTTGTGTAGGGCTTATGTAAAGGGGTCTTTCTTCTTGGTACTGCAACTCCAAATGAGGCTCCATCTCCAAGGAGTTAAATGCCAAATTGATATGGGTTGTAGTTTTCCTCTTATAGCACCTGTCCCAATACTTTTTTCTATCAGACCTTGCAATTGTCTGTGGTTTCCACACACACTTTATAATGGTTCCCTTGTGTGCTGACCTGTTCTCCCCACCGTTTTTTTTTCATCTTGATCCTCTGCCCTTCAGCTTTATGTGCTGTGAGTAGTACAATGGTAATCTTTCACTTTTAAGCCAGAATCATTCCAGCTTCTTTAGAGGAGGAATTACTACTCGTCTCCCTTGGTAGTTAAAAAAAATGCATATTTTCTGTCTTAACCCTTTTGTTCCCATACTTCTGTTGAAATACTGTTTTCGCTTCAGTTGGTTTTGAAAACGAGGAAAGATTTAGTAAAATAAATATGCTCTTATTAAGCCGGTGTTTGGATCATAGCATAAAAATTCTGATGGAAGGTTTTGATGTAGATCACTTTAACCCTTTTGCTACTATATTTCTGATGAAATTCCTTTGTTTCAATTAATTTTGAAAATAATGAAGAATTTATTTGAAATAACTTTGTCGTTATTAAGATGGTATTTGGAGCATAAATTAACGAGGAATTCTTTGATTTAGATCACTTTAACCCTTCTGTTACAATAGGCCTGCATCCTTTGTCATCTTCTCTGCTTGCTTGGTCGTGTGATTTGGATGCCAGCTAACTGGCTCCCAAAGATGGTCCTCTTCAGCAAGGTTGAGACTGAAAATAGGTCTCAAGCGGTCCTCATATTATACAGTGTCTCTCCCACTCAGTTGGAGCCATTGGCTGTTAAGTGAAATGCTAGATCGCTTTGGAACTGAACACGGGACTGCATGAAGAGAGGAGTAGACGTCACCATCAACCCCCCCTGCAGCTGTTGTTTGGGGCCAATTTCAGTGCCACAGGATCTGCCTTCTGCCTATCTGATCTCAGCTCTTGGATCGACACTGTCATTGCGTTTGATGGGCAGGCATAAGCTAAGCTACTGGCTGTAGTCGACATCTTGACCCTTTAGCATCTAAACCAGTCGTATCCAGTCAAAACATTCTACTTGGCTTCATGTTCAAAGCTTCAAGACAATCCCTGATTAATTCAAAACCATGTGAATAAATAAACATCACATTTGACGGAGAAATCCGGATGCTAAACGGTTAAAGGAGAATCTACTTCTGTCTGGTTTAACTGAAAAAAATTCAACACATGTACCCTTAAGTCCATTGCAGTGACCAAATATATCCCATTAAAACTTACAGAACATTTTCATCATCACCACCATCATCGCCATCACACTCAAAACAAAAACTGCCACCATGCACAATACGTCTGTGCATGAGTATTGCAAATTCCTTTTTTCATTTAACTGTTAATCATTAATTATTCTTCCCATTAAAATTCTGCTGTCTCCCAATTTTGCTGTTACCTATTCACCCTTTGCATCAAAATAGCTGTTATTTTGGGGACAGGGAATCATTCCATCATATATTGATTTCAAATTCACAGCATCCTACTCTCCAAGTCCTTCTCTCCAAGTCTTACTCTCCAATATCCTCACAATATTTCAAAAAATGGCTTCTTGTTTTGCTTTCGGTTTTCTTTCTTTCTTTCTTTAATTAAGAACAAGGACCTTTTGAAAGGGTTAGAAATAGACTTGACTGCTCCCTCTGCCTGTTCCCGTCTATGTTATAAACCCTGCAGAAATCATGTTTTGTGTATATGTGGGTGGGTGGGTGTTTTTGTCAGAGATAACTGTTATAAACTCACATATTTGTATATATGTATGTACATAAAAACACACACACACATACATGTATATAACGCTGACTGAAGCCTTGTAATTGAATTTCTTAGGTGAAGATCTTGTCGTGTGTGTGTGACAGTGCTTGTGTGTCCTTTAACAGATAAGGAAATGACATGTGTATATATGAGGGGGGGGGGGCTGAAAAGTTCCTGGCTTTAAAGGGTGTCACAAAAGGCTTGGTTAGAAGCCTAACTTTCCGAGCTCTTTTATAGGGACTTAGAAAAACTGAAGGGACCGCTACAATAAATGAGCGAATCTGAGAGGGGAATACTCTCTCTTTTTTTTCTCACTCTCTTTTACTTGTTACAGTCATTTGACTGCGGCCATGCTGAAGCGCCGCCTTTAGTCGAGCAGCTCGACCCCAGGACTTATTCTTTGTAAGCCCAGTACTTATTCTATCGGTCTCTTTTGCCGAACCGCTAAGTGATGGGGACATAAACACACCAGCATCGGTTGTCAAGCAAAGCTAGGAGGACAAACACAGACACACAAACATACATGCACACACACACACACACACACACACACACATTATATATATATATATATATATATATATATATATATACATACATATATATATATATATATATACATACATATATATACATATATACGAATATGTTGAATAAAATCATAATTAACTGATCCTCTTCATGCATTTTCTTTTATCCAAAGCCAGGGACTTTTCCAGCATCCCCTCATATATATAAACACACACACACACATGTAACATATATGTGTACAGGCACACACACATCTATATAATTGAATGAGTTATTTTAAAGATTGATGTTCGTTATATTTTTATGTCAATTAATGTTCTAATTTGCATTTGTTATTTTGTTTTTTGAATTTTTTTTCTTCTTTAATCTTGTTTAATAATTGCTTTCTGTATTATTAAATAGTACACCCTGATATTGATTAGATATTTTTTTTTTTGCACAATATGTTTGTTAGCTATCCCATGATTCCCTCCTGCTTTAGCTCATTTGATTATATATATATCAGGTTTCCCTTTAATAATGCATTTAGTGTTTGTGTATGTGCATGTGTATATATATATATATACACGGAGTAGCTTTGGTGAAGTATTGTGTGATATTATTCTAAAGAGGTTCATTGTGTAAGGCAGGAACAGTTTGAAGAGATACAGAGTAAACTACAAAAGGCAAACGAAACAATACAAAGTTGTTAGTCACACCATATCCTTCTATATTTCATTGGTACGATCCCTTCTTCAGAACATTTTGAAAAGCGAAGGATAGAAATCACTTTTCTAAATGTCCTGAAGAAGGGCTTATTGCCCCAAAATATCGGAATATGAGGTAAAACTATAACTTTTTTTGTTTCATTTTCCTCTTGTAGTTTATTTTGTAACTTCTCGCATTGTCCCAGCATTACACAACAAATCTCTTTAAAACACACACACGTTTGTATGTATGTATATATGTGTATATATATATATATATATATATATATATATATATATATATATATATATATATAGTGTACACATGTATGATGTCTTTATGTTCATTTATCTGTCTTGTATCCTTGCTATTGAGCGCGTCTTATGTTCCCTCTTTGCAGATGATTAAATAACTAAGTTAGTGCGCTGCCTTCACTGTCAGACCGGCTATTGACGATTGGGGTCCCTCTTAGTAAGGCTCCTCAACCCCGCCCGCATAGCCTGTAACAAGCCAAAACTAACCATTTCCCATGAACAACCAGCAGAAAGAGAGGGGTCACTGAAGACTTTCACAGTTCACCCACAGTTGTTTCTGTGCCACAGACTCCACCTTCTTTTTTATTGGATAGCATCTCAGAACGTAGATTTGCTACCCTTCGTACAGGCTACCAAGCTGACAGTAGTGGTCTGGCCTTTGTACTCTACTCACCACCACCACCACCACCACCATCCCACTCTGAACTCCTTGCAGTTAACTGTAGTGGGGGGGAGCAATAGAGCAGTCAGCTTGCCCTCTGTTGTTGACTCTGCATTCAGTCTCTACCTCTTCCTCCTCTCTGCCTTCTCCTTGTCTTCTTATACCTCCTCACCTTTTTTCTCCACACCATTCCTTCTTCTTCTCCTTAAACCTTTCTCGGAGTCAGCAGCACTGGCTGCTTATTCCCCTACAGACCAAAAAAAGTAAGGAAAAAAAAAAAAGCAAAAGTAAAAACAAAAAAAATGATTAACATTGACGAAGCAGTAAGAACTGATCCTTTTGGTGAGTTGCAGAAACCTCCCCAGCTGCAGCAGCCAGTGGTGGACATTCGGGTGACAGCAGCAAGGACGATGCCTCTAGACCCCACACACCAGCTTCAGCAGCAGCAGCATCCGCATCCACGCCAGCCGTCGCCACAAGCAACATCGCCACCGGTGCTCCAGCCGGACCAAAGCCTGACCACGCCGCCAACATCACGTCGCACCCTGACTACAGCACCAGTGCAGGAGGAGGAGGAGGCACAAGCCCTGTGCCAATCTACACACCAGAGCCAGCAAAGTATTGAGGTGAGACGTCTCTCTCTCTCTCTCTCTCTGTGTCTCTCTCTATATCTCTCTCTGTCTGTCTGTCTGTCTTAGAACTCCATCAGACCTTACGAGGGGTCAACCAGCAATACAGGGGCATGACGAGAACCGTTTTCCACGGCCCAACTACCACCAACATTTTCCCGTTGTTAAATACTTCGACAGCTGTTACCATTTTTGAAACCAAGAAACCATGGAGCGTCTCTGCGGGGGGCGGAGGGATGGTGAGGGGCACGATTGGCCCCCTTCACCCCTTCCCACTGTAACTTTTGGTTTTTTTTTTGTTTTTTTTGGTTTTTTTGCTACCAAAACTCCTGAACTTTAAAAAAAAAAAGGGTAAAAAAACAACAACACCTATGAACCTGACTTGTTTGATCTACAGCTTCTCAGGGGCAGTTAATGAACGCAACAGCAGCAGCAGCAGCGGCACCATGATTTTTATGGACCCAAACAGCAAAATGGTGGTGGGGGGAATCAGTATCAATGATGAAAACTCCCAAAACAAACCAACCCCAACACGACTCTTACGGAACAAAGAACTCGATTAGACTCCCATGAACATGTAAAGAACTCCGTTGTTTTTTTTTTCTTTTTTTTTTTTTTATAAAAAAAAACACACACACAGACACACACACACACATACAAAATTTTTTTAAAAAATGCCCCTTCTGCTAAGCGCCGCCTCGAGTTCGGAAGGCTTGCACTTCTCAATACAACTTTTTCCCCCCCCCTTTATCGGCTTCAAAAAAGACTGAGAAAAAAAAATCTTTCTTTTGAGTAAAAAAAAAAAAAATAATAATAATAATAATATAAAATAAAATAAAAAGACAATTGTGTTCTTCATTTCCGCCCTCCCCCCCCCATTTCTCCCCCCCTCTCTTTTTTTCTTTCAACTCTGTTGTTTTGAGATCAGTGGAGCATGAAATCTCCGATGGGAAGATCCTTAGCATCATCCGGGTTGCCATGAAAGATAAATGCCATGTCAAAAACAGAAACAAATTTTTAAATAAATATATATATGTATGTGTATATATATATATGTATATGTATATATTTATGTATCTGTATATATGTATGTATATATATATATATATATCTATGTGTGTATGTATATATATCTATATATATATATATGCATATGTGTGTGTGTATATATATATATATATATCTATGTGTGTATGTATATATATCTATATATATATATGCATATGTGTGTGTGTATATATATATATATATATATGTATGTGTGTATATATTTATATGTATGTATGTATATAAAAGCCCCAGTGCTCTGAAGAACTTGGTGGTCTTTGACTGGTTTCTGGCACTGACCGAGCAGTGCCGTGTCTCGAGTAGTCCCTCCCACCCTCCCCTCCTTTGTGGTGACTGGGGAGGGGTTTTTTAATTTTATTTTTAATTTAATTTTTTTTTTTTTTTTTGTTAGTCATTGCTAATTTTAATTAGTCTCTTCATTTCAGAATAATTACAAAAATATTTAAAAAAAACAACAAAAAACAAAAGGGATGGTATGTGGGTGGTTGATCAAAAGACAAGTCACTCTGCTTGCTTTATCTTTTCACTATTTCCAGAGTAAATGTAATTAATAATAATAATAATAATAATAATGACAGGCCTGGATATTTACACATACAAAAAAAAAATAATAATAATAATTGTAAAAAAGAATTAATATTTAAAAAAAAATATGTAAAAAAAAATAATAAAATAACAGATTGTAAAAAAAAAATTGGCAAAAAAATATAGAAAAATATGTAAATTTCTTTTGACCCCAGTTCAACATCTGCAAATGTTGATTAGTGATATTGTAATAATTGTTAATTATTATTGCTAATTACAACAACTATTGCTAGTCTGACATCGGCACTGCCACCATCACCACCACCACCACCAGTTCTTGCCTGTTGTATAAAGCGCTGTGTTTTCCTCCCTGCTCCCCCACACTGAAATACTCTGGACTTTGAAGTCAAATACGAACCCTTTGTTTTTGTAAGTGTGTGTGTGTGTGTGTATATGCATGTGTGTGTGTCTGTGCATGCATGTGTGTGTGTATGTGTATAATGATATATGTCTGTGTGTGTGTAATGTTATGTGTGCGTTATATACACCAGCAGGTCCAATTAGTGGTGTGGCAGTAACGATTTCCTGCAGGGATCCGATGATGACGATGATGATGTTGATAGGGGTGACCGAGCCGGGGCCTGAAGCGAGAGCAGGCAGAGGTGATAGCGGCGGCGGCGACTGGAGCAGCTGCAACTTGTGGGGTTTGTCTTACGTCAGTAGCCACTAGGTGGCACTAAAAGCCCTTCCTGCCCCCCAGCCCCAATCACCCACCCACTCAGCCCCACTCAACACCCACCCAGCTAAACAAGGCTACTTCTTGGAAAACTCATCCTACAAAAGACTGAAGCAGAGGGGGTCACCAACATGTGAAACCACGGGATATAATGACTCGTTATTCTGAGGTGATGGTCTTCAATCACCATTGCTATATATATATGTATGTATCTATGTGTGTGTGTGTATATATATATATTTATATGTATACACACATAAACATAGATGTGTGTCTATATATATATATATATATACATATATATACACACTCACACACACACACACACACCTATATATAAATATATATGTATATATATCTATATACTGTACAGGAACTAATGACAACGACTACTACTACTACTACAACTACTACTACTACAACTTTGATAATGAATGTGTTCTGATAGCCAGGTTTGGTCCTATCAGGGAATCTAGAAGAACTGGTGAAATCTTGTGTTTACCATTTTGTCATCTGCCCATTCTTTCCTTCATACAATTTTCCCTTCCTCAAAGACATCATTTATGCGTTATTTTAATTAGAAATATTTTCTTGTCAAATAAATGTAAGATTATTGGTTAAAACATGGAATTTTTTCCTCTCTTTGTTGTTCTTTTTTTTTCCCCCATTTTTTTTTTTTTTTTTTTTTATTTTTATGTATTTGTGTATTTTGTTGCAGAATTTGTTAACCGTGTGTCTCCTGCGTTTGAATTAATGCTCAACCATTTTATCACCATAGTTCTGTTGAAATATGCCAACTTCAGTTTGGTCAGTTTTGAAAATAATTAACAATTTAGTAAAATAATTTTGTTGTTATTAAGCTAATTTTGGGAATATAAATCAACCTGAAATTTTGGTGGAAGGTTTTAACCCTTTCATTACCATATTTCTGTTGAGATGCTCTGTGTTTCTTTCAATTATTTTAAATATAACAAAGAATTCAGTAAAATAACTTAGTTATCATTGAAGCTAGTTTTAGGAACATAAATTGTGACTAAGGTTTGGTGGAAGATTTTAATTCAAAACTTTTGAAACCAAGACATTTGTACTACAGAGCCAGAAGCAGTTTCAGCCAGGTTGGTATCAAAAGGGTTTATTTGCAGATTTTATTTGACTTGTTAGAAATAGCAGCCAAATCTTGTGCAAATTGAAGACACATTTGACTGACTGTCTTTAGCCCTTTTGTTACCATATTTCTGTTGAGAGGCTCTGTGTTTTCTTTCAATTCATTTTAAATATAACCAAGAATTTAGTAAAATAACTTGATTATCATTGAAGCTAGTGTTAGGATCATAAATTGTGACAAAGGTTTGGTGGAAGATTTTAATTCAGAACTTTTGAACACAAGACACTTGTACTATAGAACCAGAGATGGTTTCAAAAGGGTTGATCTAGATCACTTAAACCGTTTTGTTACCATATTTTCTATTGAAATACACTTTCTGAAAATAATGAAGAATTTAATAAAAGAACTTTGTCATAAGTGTGTTTGTAACTTTGCAGTTCAGCAAAAGAAACCAATAGAATAAGTACTAGGCTTACAAAGAATAACTCCAGGGGTCGATTTCTTCGACTAAAGGCATTGCTCCAGCATGGCCGCAGTCAAATGACTGAAACAAATAAAAGGATAAAAGAAAAATTATTAATCAAGTTATTTAGATGAACATGAAATTTTGAGGGTGAGTTATAATTTAGATCACTTTAACCCTTTTGTTACCATATTTCTGTTGAAATACACTGTCTTTTGTTTCAATTAATTTTGAAAATATGAATAACTTTGTTATTCTTGGTTCAATATTGTACAAAAAATGAAGAGAGAAATAGGTGAGGGAACAACAAGCAAGGCATATTAGTTGAGCACCCAGGGAAAATGGAGAAGTCTTTGACATTTCAAACCTATGCTCTTCTACGATAACTTTGTTATTAAGCTGGTTTGTGAAACATTGCATGAAAATTTTGATAAAACATTTTAATTTAAATCAATTTTAGCCTTTCTTTCTTTTATGTGTGTTGAAAGATTCTGCCTTTGTTTCAGCAAATTTTGAAAATAATGGAATTGATGTATCATAACTTTGCCATTATTATTATTATTAAGCTGATTTTTGGAACGTAGCATGACTGTTTTGATAGGAAGTTTTCATTTAGATCTCCTTAAGAAACGAAGTTCATATAAAACCAGGGACAGTCTCAGGTAAGTTGGTATCAAAATCGTGAGGTGACATGCCTACATTTTCAACAACAGCAACAACAGGAGGAAGTTTTGTTTTTATTTGTTTATTTTATTGAATGGTTTGCTTCCTGAACCGAAGGGTAAGCACTGGTCTTGTTGGTGATGATGCTGGTATGGACTTCGTAAAGACCCTGAAATAAATCTGTTCCTTTGTAAACATTGTGAGGTAACGTGGTTGAATTGATAAAGCATTCAATTTGCTGACTGATTCATCTGTTTCAATTTTGTGTATTTTATTGTATTTTAAAGGCAGGAAATTTTTTTCTCTGCATCACCTCAGTATTCCTCATCCAGGAGGTTGTTTTTATGTATTTCTGTTCAATTATTAATTTTAAAGATAGGTGCAGGAGTGGCTGTGTGGTAAGTAGCTTGCTAACCAACCACATGGTTCCGGGTTCAGTCCCGCTGCGTGGCATCTTGGGCAAGTGTCTTCTACTATAGCCTCGGGCCGACCAAAGCCTTGTGAGTGGATTTGGTAGACGGAAACTGAAAGAAGCCCGTCGTATATATGTATATATATATATATATGTATGTGTGTGTGTGTGTGTTTGTCCACCTAGCATTGCTTGACAACCGATGCTGGTGTGTTTACGTCCCCGTCACTTAGCGGTTCGGCAAAAGAGACCGATAGAATAAGTACTGGGCTTACAAAGAATAAGTCCCGGGGTCGATTTGCTCGATTAAAGGTGGTACTCCAGCATGGCCACAGTCAAATGACTGAAACAAGTAAAAGAGTAAAAGAGAGTAACACATTAACTGCCAAATGTACCAGGGATCTTTGCAGACTTCCCACAAACGCCAATAAAGGGGCTGTGGTGTTTTAACCCTTTGGTGTTTGCATTATTCTGCCAAAATTAATGCTTTTTTCATCCATACTGTTTTGAACTAATCAGGCATTATGTTGTAGCAATGAGATTTTGATGAGGTAGCTGTTAATTTTTAAAACGATGTTGTAGGGTTGGTGTGAGAGACCAGATCTGGCCAGTTTGAACATAAAACAGGCAGAATACTTTTGGCCGGTTTTAATGCTACAGGGTTAATGTGTGAAACCATATCAGGGCTGATGCTATAAAAAGAAATCTACAACACGTATCAATTTAGCATGGAATCCCCTTCTGAGGTCTTCCACTTTATCCAGGATCGTTTCCATTCCTGGAACTCCTCTTTTTTGGAACAGAGCAGCTGTCTTGTTGAATCTTCTTAGTTTCAGGATCATAGTCACAGACTTACAATTCATCACCTGTTACGTCTGTTTTCAAAAACTCATCTTCCTCAACTCACTCTAGGAGATCCTGCGCAGCTGGGACCCGATCTTGATTTTGGAGACGACCACATCATCATCATTCATCATTGTTCGACCCTGGTCGAGACAATGGAATTTAGCATGCTACGCCAGACTTCACGGTCCATCATGGCATTACGGAGGTCCTGTTGCTGGATGCCTGTATCCCTGGAGATTACATCAGAGTAGGAGAGTGTGCGCCCTCTGGTATTGCGAGCAGATGGCTTCCAGAGGAGAAGAGTATAAATTACTTCTTTTTCAGCTCTACAACAATGACGACCACACCCTCTAGTCATTAGCAGTGAGCAGGAATGTTATAACTTAATGGAGCATGTGCGTCAGAGTTCAAGTTCGGTCTCTGCCAAGTGACCTCACTCTGTGCACTTCGACTCCGTTACCATAGCAACAATCCCAATACTTTTCAATCACCCCTTATAAGGACAGGCGGGTGTTGTTGGAAAGAAGACATTGATGTTAGCGACAGGGTGTCAGAGCAGATTCTGAAAGCGTTTGTGTGTATGATGAAACTCATAGTTATGTCTTTACCAAATTCATTCTTTCTTTTATGTGTGTTGAAAGATTCTGCCTTTGTTTCAGCAAATTTTGAAAACAATGGAATTGATGTATCATAACTTTGCTGTTATTATTATTATTAAGCTGATTTTTGGAACATACCATGACTGTTTTGATAGGAAGTTTTCATTTAGATCTCCTTAAGAAACGAAGTTCATATAAAACCAGGGACAGTCTCAGGTAAGTTGGTATCAAAATGGCAATACTGAATCATGTCTGGGCCTAGTAAGATGCAACGTGAAACCACCTGGTTGGTGAGGGGCAAACCTCTGCATCACACACACACACATAATCATCATCATCATCATTTAACATCTATTTTCAATGCTGCCATGGGTTGGATGGTTTCACAGAAGCTGGTCAACTGGAGGGCTGTCCAGGCGCATGGTTTCTACAGCTGGGTGCCCTTCCTAATGCCAACCACTTCACAGAGTGGACTGGGTGCTTTTATGCAGCATGCACGAACCTGCAAGGTTAGGGGTGCTCAGCTGAAGAGAGATGCAGGGCACATGCCTGGATGCAATGGCAATTAGGATTTTACTTAGCAAACCAACAGGAGCCTTATATATATATATAAATAAATGCGCCCTTTTTAAATCCTAGCCAGGCTCATGGGCCCGGTTTCCGTGGCGTATGTGTTCCCCAGCTGGATGGGACGCCAGTCCATCGCAGCGTTACTCATTTTTGCCAGCTGAGTGGACTGGAGCAACATGAAATGAAGTGTTTTGCTCAAGAACACAATGCGTCGCCCGGTCCCGGAATCGAAGCCACAATCTTATGATCATGATGCTGACGTCCTAACCGCTAAGCCACGCGCCTCCACACACACACACACATATATCTTTTACTTGTTTCAGTCATTTGACTGCGGCCATGCTGGAGCACCGCCTTTAGTCGAGCACATCAACCCCAGGACTTATTCTTTGTAAGCCTAGTACTTATTCTATCGGTTTCTTTTGCCGAACCGCTAAGTTATGGGGATGTAAACACCAGCATTGGTTATCAAGCGATGTTGGGGGGACAAACACACACACACATATATATATATATACATATATACGACAGGCTTCTTTCAGTTTCCGTCTACCAAATCCACTCACAAGGCATTGGTCGGCCCGCGGCTATAGCAGAAGACACTTGCCCAAGATGCCACGCAGTGGGACTGAACCCGGAACCATGTGGTTCGTAAGCAAGCTACTTACCACACAGCCTCTCGTCATTTTTCTTACCATCATCATCATCATCATCATTATCGATTACACTGGTCCCCAGTACACAACTGGTACTTATTTTATCGACCTCAAAAGGATGAAAGACAAAGTTGACTTAGTCAGAATTTGAACTCAGAACATAAGGACGGACGCAATGTCCTTAAGCATTTCGCCCAGCAAGCTAACAATTCTGCCAGTTACATATACTGCAATTTATGCTCACTTAATGTCGGATTGACCGTTGCTAAAATGCTGATCTTCAGTTGAATGTCCTCCCAGGTAGACGTGTAAGTCTTCGTATCTGTCCAGTTCCACCAAAAGGTAGTTTCCAAGGGAGATAAGTCATCCGGTACTAAATACCTCGACTCACAAGTTTACTCCGAACACACGTAAACTCCTTTATCGAGGGACAGTAACCCTTTGCCATATCGTGGCTTATTATTCTTCTATGGTGTTGTTTTGCATTTAGGATAAAATAAATATATACAAATTATGAAAATAAAAAATTTATACAGTACAATACTGATTTTCACCCATCGCGGGGCGAGGTTTGGAAAGTAACACCTGCAATAGTCAAGGGATTACTCTCTTTTTTTTCTCTTTTTATTTGTTTCCGTCATTTGACTGCGGCCATGCTGGAGCACCGCCTTTAGTCGAGCAAATCGACCCCGGAACTTATTCGTTGTAAGCCCAGTACTTATTCTATCGGTTTCTTTTGCCAAACCGCTAAGTGACGGGGACGTAAACACACCAGCATCGGTTGTCAAGCAATGCTAGGGGAACAAACACAGACACACATATATATACATATATACGACGGGCTTCTTTCAGTTTCCGTCTACCAAATCCACTTAGGAGGCTTTGGTCGGCCCGAGGCTATAGTAGAAGACACTTGCCCAAGGTGCCACGCAGTGGGACAACCCGGAACCATGTGGTTGGTTAGCAAGCTACTTACCACACAGCCACTCCTGCGCCTATATATATATATCATCGTCGTCGTCGTTTAACGTCCGCTTTCCATGCTAGCACGGGTTGGACGGTTCGACCAGGGTCTGGGAAGCCAGGAGGCTGCACCAGGCTCCAGTCTGATCTGGCAATGTTTCTACGGCTGGATGCCCTTCCTAACGCCAACCACTCCGTGAGTGTAGTGGGTGCTTTTTATGTGCCACTGGCACAGGTGCCAGACGAGGCTGGCATCGGCCACGATCGGTTGGTACTTTTTATGTGCCATCGGCACAGAAGCCAGTCAGGGCGGCGCTGCCGTCGGCCACGTTCGGATGGTGCTTTTTAACACACTTACATACACACACAGTAATCCCTGAACATATCACGGTGTATTATTTTAATCTTACCGTGGTGTTGTTTTGTATTTATAATAAAATAAATATATACAAATTATTAAAATACAGTACAGCCCTGTTTCTACTTTGTGAGGGGTGAACGTAACACCTGCGGTACCCGAGGGATTACTCTAGATCAGTGGTTTTTCAACCAGGGTTCCGCCAGTACAGTCCAGGGTTTCTGCAAGAAGTTACAAAACTGCTAAAATCAGCAGTAATTTTTAAGTCTCCTGTGCAGATATGAGTGCATAAGACTATTAATTATTGCACAGGGGTTCCCCGAGCCAGTGGAATGTTTCCTTGGGGTTCCGCTCCAGCAAAAAGTTTGAAAAGCACTGCTCTAGATACGTGGAAGCACTCCGTCGGTTTCGACGATGAGGGTTCCGGTTGATCCGTGAAATTAATGTGTAAGTGGCTGAGCACTCCACAGACACGTGCACCCTTAACGTAGTTCTCGGGGATATTCAAAGAGTGACAAGGCCGGCCCCTTGAAATACAGGTACAACAGAAACAGGAAGTAAGAGTGAGAGAAAGTTATGGTGAAAGAGTGCAGCAGGGATCACCACCATCCCAGCTGGAGCCTCGTGGAGCTTTTTAGGTGTTTTCGCTCAATAAACACTCACAACGCCCGGTCTGGGAATCGAAACCGCGAGTCCGCTGCCCTAACCACTGGGCCATTGCGCCTCCACGCTCTAGATATATGCACATGCTTACTCTATGGGCTTTCATCCAGTTTCCTGCTATTCTTTTCGTTTACTTGTTTCAGTCATTTGACTGTGGTCATGCTGGAGCACGGCCTTTAGTCAAACAAATCCACTCACAAGGCTTTGGTCAGCCTGCTGCTAGAGTAGAAGATTGCTTAAACGGAAACGGTTGTTGTGCGTGTGTGCAATATGCTGCGTGGAGTTATCTCCCTTTGTATGGCAAATGGGTGAAAACCTCGCGATCCAATCCAGCGATAAATTACCGTATTTGATGGCCTAAAAAGACGCACGGGTATGTTAGACGCACCCTTATTTCAGTTCTGTATATTCATGAATATTAAGTAATTACACATATGAGATGTTTTTTGGGGTTTTTTTCATGATATTTGAAAAGAAAACGCTTCTTGAACGCTATCAAATTCTCCATGCTGGAGTAATTTTTGTCTTCATTAAGCTGATATTTGGAACATAAAATTAACATGATATTTTAGTGGGAAGTTTTAATTTAGATCACTTTAACCCTTTTGTTACCATATTTTTGTTGAAATGCATGGACTTTGTTTCAATTAATTTTGAAAATAATTAAGAATTTAATGAAATAATTCTGTCTTCATTAATCTGGTGGTTGGAACATAACAAGAAAGTTTGATGGAAGGTTTTCATTAAGATCCCTTTAAAATAGGGTGTTTGTCTCATAGAACAAGGATCAGTCTCAGGTGGATTGCTATCAAAAGAATTAACCCCTTCTTTACCCCCCATTTCCCTTGAAATAAACTACTTTTGTTTCAGTTTCTGTTGAAAATAATAAAGAATTTATCAAAATAATTCTGTCTTCATTAATCTGGTGTTGGGAACATAACCTGATAATTTTGGTAAAATGCTTGATTTCTACCATTTTAAGGGAAGAATTTTTTTGTCATAGAATCAAGAGTTGGTCTCAGGTAGGTTGCTGTCTAAAGGGCCAACACACCTTCATTGGAAGGTGTTGGTCTCCTGTTGCTTCATCCAGGTAAGTTTATGTCCCACAAAGCATTCCCATAAATGCTTGGTCCCTATTTTCTATACTACCATTGATTAATTAAGCCATCAGTCCCCAAATTTTTTTTATTTAATTTATTACCAAAAATCTTTTTTATACAAGGAGATGTACTCGCATAGCAAGTGATTTGATCTGAGATCGTGTGCTGAAACGAAAACAATTGCAGCGTGGAAGGTGTTTGTAAGCCATTTAAGAAACACACAAAAGCCATTCGATTCACTTCAACATTTAAGTTTAATTTGTCAAAATATTTTCGTCACTTTGAGACTGCGACCTGTTCACTGACAAAAATCCGTGTGTCAGTGAACAGGTCACGGTCTTAAAGTGACAAAAATATTTTGACAAATTAAACTTAAATGTTGAAGTGAATCGAACGGCTTTTGTGTGTTTCTTAAATGGCTTACAAACACCTTCCACGCTGCAATTGTTTTTTTATACAACTTTATTTGATACTAAATATATTAAAAAAATGTTATTACAATATTTGAAAGACACTACAGTCTTGATAGTAGAGGCACATGGCCTAGTGGTTAGAGCAGCGAACTCGCAGTCGAAGGATCATGGGTTCGAATCACAGACCGGGTGATTTGTGTGTTTATGAGTGAAACACCTAAGCTCCACGTGGCTCCGGCAGAAGGTAATGGTGAACTTCTGCTGACTCTTTCGCCACAACTTTGTTTCATTCTTTCCTCCTGCATCTTGCAGCTCACCTGTGACGGACCGGCGTCCTGTCCAGGTTGGGAACCTATACACCAAGGAAACCAGGAAACCGGCCCTTATGAGCCAGGCATGGCTCGAGAAGGAGGAACAATAGTCTTGATGACTAATTAAAGATATCTCAGAAAAATCCAGGTATTTCAGAAATCTGATGGATTATCCTTCTGGTCCTAAAAAAAAAGGACCATGGGTGCTAATCGGTTAAGTAAAGCAGTGTAAAACTGTGGAAACTTGAGTGAGAAACCCCAAAGGACCACAAACATCAAGCATCAGATTTGAACTTGTAACACCTGAGTTGGTATTTCAGTCATTTAAACCTCTCTCTCTCTCTTTGTTCACATCTGAAATGGTCTGAAGCATCAAGCATCTAATGAGTGCAGATGCCCAAAGGGCAGACTGAAGTTGGTCGCTTATTGGAGTGCTTGAAGTTTAAGTGTTCCACAAAAGCTAATCGGATATTTTGGCCAACCCAGTAAAGTGTTTTGCTCAAGAAGACAATGCATCTGCCCAGTCCAGGAATTGAAACCACAATCTTATGATCATGAGTCCAACACCCTAACCACTAAGCCTACCCTGATGTAATCTCCAGGGATACAGACATCCAGCAACAGGACCTCCGTAATGCTATGATGCACCGTGAGGCCTGGCATAACATAGTAAATTCCATTGTCTCGACCACGGTCGAACAATGATGGTGAAGCCATGTGCCTCCACGAAGCGGACATTAGTGGGATTTGAACTCAAAGCATGTAAAACCTGGCACTCCATTGAGCACCAAAATACGATTTTACCAAAGTAACATACCTAGCACCCTCCTCTGTGGATCCAAATGCTGGGAAACAACCAAAAGTATTGAAAAGGAATTGGAAGGGTTTAGGAAAATGTTTAGGAAAACTTTTGCAGGTCCACTGGCCGAATATGATCTCGATTAGCCAACAACACAGCAAGGCTAACGTGAAAACTATTGAAGCCAGGAGATGGAAATGGCTGGGTCAAGTTTGTCACTATAAACCAAACTCAGTTGTCAGGATCACTTTGCAATGGGTTCCAGAAGGTACAAGAAGACGTGGGCGACCGAAGGAAACCTGGCTGGGGACAATAACAAAAGATCTTAAAAGCTGAGGGTTAACAATAGAACAAGCTGTCAACGGCGCTTTCAGTGTTAGAAGGTGGAATGATCTTATTTCTTTATTGCCCACAATGGGCTAAACATAGAGGGGACAAACAAGGACAGACAAAGGGATTAAGTCGAATACATCGACCCCAGTGCGTAACTGGCACTTAATTTATCAACCCTGAAAGGATGAATGGCAAAGTCAACCTCGGCGGAATTTGAACTCAGAACGTAATGACAGACGAAATACGGCTACGCATTTCCGCCCGGTATGCTAACGACTCTTAACCCTTAGTGTTCACATTATTCTGCCAAAATTAATCCCTTTTTATCCACATTGTCTTGAACTAATTATACATTATCTTGTAGCTGAGAGATTTTGATGAGGTAGCTGTTAATTTTCAAGATGATATTGTAGGGTTGGTGTGAGAGACCAGATCTGGCCAGCTTGAACATAAAACAGGCAGAATACTCTTGGCCGGATATGGCCGGTTTAAATGCTAAAGGGTTAAGGTGGAATGATTTTGCTGTCACCTCAAGTGCCACGAGGCACAACGAAAACCAAATGAATGAATGACTCCGTTGGTTATGATGTCTAGCATTCCATTTGATCTGATCAAGGGAGCAGCCTTCCCATGGAATTAATGCTTCATTCATTCATTATCCCACATGTATGCTGTTCATGTTGTAAATAACAAGGATTTGTTTATAGGGATCAAATGTTTGGGCTGAACCTCAGGTCATGCCCTCCATCTGATCAACATTATCCGTACGGGTACACAGATTGCAGGGTAACGTGAAATGAAGGGTTTGACTTGAGGAAACAAAGCACCACCCAGTTTGGGAATTGAAACTACGATCTTTGCGAGGTCGTCGCTGGATCGGCTCCTGTGCAGGTGGCACATAAAAAGCACCATTTGAGCATGGCCGTTGCCAGTACCACCACACTGGCCCTCGTGCCAGCGGCACGTAAAAGCACCCACTACACTCTCGGAGTGGTTGGCGTTAGGAAGGGCATCCAGCTGTAGAAACTCTGCCAGATCAGATTGGAGTCTGGTTCGCCAGTCCTCAATCAAATCGTCCAACCCATGCTAGCATGGAAAGCGGACGTTAAATGATGATGATGATCTTGTGGTTGTGAGTACAACACCCTAACCACTGGGCCACACACCTTTGCAACTTATATCTGACTGCATTAGGAAAGGAAAGAAATATGAGCCGATGTCGTCCACTGATTGTGTTGTGTGTCAAGGACACGAGCACCAACGAAGGAGCCTCTAGGTGGTTACTCAATCAGCTAGAAATAGCAACTAAACCTACCTCAAATGCGACCCTAGTGACTAAAACAAAACAAAAAAAAATAGAACAGACACATTAGATAATAAAAATTTATTGATTGAAAAAGAAAAATTTGGATGGTCATGGTTTGGATGCCTTAGAGTTTTGATTAACTTAAACAGGACTGACCAGGGGTTAAACAATAGTGGAGATAAACTATTTCAGAAAGCTTTATTCTTCTCCTCCTCCTCACCATCATCATCATCATCTATGAAACGTTTCTTGCGCAACTCATCACCCATGGCCACCCACACCACACATCCCCATACCTTGCTCCTATGTACAACAATTGTTGCCAATGGCAACAATTGTACATAGGATTGGTTACACTATACATCATATATATATATATATATACCACATATATATATACATATCCATATATATATATATATACACATGTATATATATATATATATATACATATCCATATATATATATATATATATACACACACACATGTATATATACAAATCCATATATATATATATATATATATATATATATATATATATATATACACATGTATATATACATATCCATATATATGCACGCATACATGTATATATATATGAACCTCAGAACAGGTTTTACAGCTTGTGATGCCATTACACACACACACACACACACGCAAATGTTCATTTATTTTCATTTTCTTTATTTGTTTTTGTATTTTCATTGTTTTTTTATTCCAATGTTGTTTTCCACTAGTTTTTTTTTATTGCTTTTTGTTGTTAGAGAATTTTATTTTTTGCTTTTCTGTTCCATCCTTTCGTTACAATTAGACAAGTCTCCTTAATCACTCATCCGTGACATAGGAGCGGACCCTTTATTTTCTTTTCTTCCAGTTGGATAAACTGTGGCACAACAGAGTGCCACGTGACATACACTGAGTCGTCAAATAAACTCGCTCTCCGTCGGTGATGACGATAACTGTTCCACTTGATCCAACCAATGGAACAACCCGCTCATGAAATTAGCATGCAAGTGGCTGAGTACTCCACAGACATGCATACCCTTAATGTAGTTCTCAGGGGGGTTCAGCGTGACACAGAATGTGACAAGGCTGGACCCTCTTGAATTACTGGTACAACACATTCATGCCAGCTCAGTGGACTGGAGCTATAAAATGAAATAAAGCTTCTTGCTCAAGCACACAACCCACTGCCGGGAATTGAACTCACGACCTTGTGCTTGTGAGCCAAAGCCATGTGACTTCACAGCTGTCAAATATGTTATGCTTGTTCTTGCCTCTGGTTCCCTAATATATGGGATCAACTTCAGTCCCACTGCACAACACCTTGGGCAAGTCTCTTCCAGCCCTGGGCCAACCAAAGCCTTGTGAGTGGATTTCGTAAACGGAAACTGAAAGAATCCCATCGTATATATATATATATATATATATATATACAAGATAAGAAAATGGAGAAATACATCTAAATCAAATATCAATTACCAGATAATACTCAATCACATACTTTATTAAACCACCACATAAGAGACTGTAGGGTTAAATATAAAAAGCAGAACAAATCAGTGTACATAAAGGAATGTACATAAAAAAGTGTACATAAAAGAGTAATGTTCTATAATAATTAGAATATATATAAAAAAAGAATATAAATACAAGTAAATATAAGTATAAATTAGATCTTACAGCTGTTTCGGTCATGTAGATAATTATGTCTCATTTTACCAATATTAGCCCTTTATGGTTGGTCAATATATAGATATAAATGAGATATGTATATATATACATATATGAATACATGTAGGCGTGGATATGTGGTCAGTAGCTTGCTTCCCAACCACATTGTTCCTGGTTCAGTCCCACTGCGTGACACCTTGGGCAAATGTCTTCTACTATAGCCTCGGGCTGATCAAAGAATTGATATTGGATTTGGTAGACGGAAACTGAAAGAAGCCCGTAGTGTATATATATATATATTTATAAGTATGTGTGTTTGCCACCTTGTTACCACTTGACAACCAATGTTGGTGTGTTTACATACCCATAACCTAGTGGTTCGGCAAAAGAGACCAATAGAGTTAGTACTAGGCTAGGCTTACAAAGAATAAGTCCTGGGGTTGATTTGTTCAACTAAAGGTGGTGCTGCAGCATGGCCACAGTCAAATGACCGAAACAAATAAAAGAATATATGTGTTGTTTCAGTCATTTGACTGCGGCCATGCTGTAGCACTGCCTTGAAGTGTTTTAGTCAAACGAATCGACCCCCAGAACTTATTTTCCCCAAGCCTAGAACTTATTCTATCAGTCTGTTTTGCTGCACTGCTAGGTTACGGGGATGTAAACACACTGATCGTCAAGAAGTGATGGGGGGGAACAAACACAATTGACCTTCTCCTGCCCACTTTCCCTTCTCCTCCTTCGTATCTTTCCCCTTAATTCCCCCCTCCCCTCATACACAACCTCTACCTACTTATTCATCCTACGACCACATTTTTATTCACTTTTTGTCTGCTTCCCCACACCCACATCCCGGGTATAAGCTGAGAAACATGGTTTGCAAGAGGCACAATGGCACAGCACCCCTTTGATGCAAGTCTGATGAAGTGCCTCTCTAATGTCTCAAGCTACAAACATTATTCTTCCTTCTTTTATTTGTCTCAGTCATTTGACTGAGGCCATGCTGGAGCACCACCTTCAGTCGAGCAATCGACCTCAGGGCTTATTCTTTGTAACCCTAGTACTTATTCCATTGGTCTCTTTTGCCGAACCGCTAAGTTACACACCAGCATCGGTTGTTGTCAAGCAATGTTGGGGCAGGGAGGGACAAACACAGATACACAAACATATACATAGTCCTATGGTTTCAACTGTTGCCCAACGACCAATTTGTACAGGTGCAAATGCAAGTCTTCATACAAAATATGACTTACCAATCAATTACTGATGCCAAGTTCAGTGGAATGTCTCCAAGCAGAATGATATAGGGTGGGGCAGAGGGGACGGACGTTTTTGAAAAATTCACAAAATCATTAATTTCAGCTGCAAACAAATTTTATTGATGTCAATGTGTTCGTATTGAATTAGCATTTGTCCAAAGTCAAGCGTGGAAAACGCCATCCATCTTGTGCTGTCCGTTTTCTTTGATGCATTTCTGAAAGCTTGTCTGACGCGTTCCACATTGTCCGGTGTCGTCCGTACCGTTCATGGCGCCCCCACCGGTCACCTATTCATTAGTGTACCTCGTGTATGAAGTGCATTCACCCAACGTAAGATTGTGTTACAGGTGGGAACAGCCTGATTTCGGTGAAGGTTGAAGTGGCACCAAAACTCACGCTGGACTGCTGTGACAGACTCGTTATTCTTCACGTAACTGCTGTAGGCAAACATGCGATGCCCTATGGTCCACACCACCATGGCTTCACCTGAAAAGAAAGACAAATGCTAAGATGCCACAGACCAAACGGTACCTGTCGGACATATTTCCCTCCTCCTGGGACTGAGTAATAGCCATTTCAAAAGCATCCGTCCTTTTTGCCCCACCCTGAACATCATCTTGTGACTCTGAGATTTTGACAATGTCACTGTTTATTTTTAGAATGGCATTGTAGGGTAGGTGTGAGAGGCCAGATCTGGCTGGCTTGGACATAAAACAGGAAGACTATTTTGGCCTGACATGGCCAGTTGAAACCCTAAAGGGTTAAAGACAAGAAAGAAGGGGCCAGACAAATTCAAAAGATGTCAATTGGCTGAAACCTTAACCCTTTAGTGTTTGCATTATTCTGCCAAAATTAATCCTTTTTTATCCACATTGCTTTGAACTAATCATGCATTATCTTGTAGCTGTGAGATTTTGATGAGGTAGCTGTTAATTTTTAAAATGATATTGTAGGGTTGGTGTGAGAGACCAGATCTGGCCAGTTTGAACATAAAACAGGCAGAATACTTTTGGCCGGATATGGCCGGTTTAAATGCTAAGGATTGATTACCAGAGACAAGAGGAAAGCAAAACGGTGACAATGAGTTCTGGAGATGAGCAGTTTGAGGTGAAAAGCTTTTGGAATCAGAGTACTTATGACTAACTGGAAGTTTAACAGAGAAACACTGTAGTTGGGAAGAAAAGCAGGTGACACATTAAAAGGCCTTGGCAGGGGTTATCAGAGCAGAAAGTTCATCCGAGCAAATGACTGGGAAAAATTTAGAGAAAAGAAGCAGTGAAGAGAAAGAGTTTCTTTTTATGAATCAGAATCCATTTTGACGCTGAATGAAGCCAGGTTCCGATTGTGAACATGTGACTGTGACGAGTCTTATAATGTTTTACTTGATTTAGTCATTGGGCTGTGGCCATGCTGGGGCACTGCATTGAAGGGTTTTTACGTGAAAAAGTCCACACTAGAAATTTGTTTTTCTTTTTAAAGCCTGATATTTGATGTATTGTTCCCTTTTGTCAAATTGCTAAGTTATGGGGATATAAACAAAGCAACACTGGTTGTCAGTCAGTGGTGGGGGACAAACACACACACACACACACACAGAAAATATATATAACTGTGGCACATAAAAAGCACCAACTGATCGTGGCCGATGCCAGACCCCTCTGGCACCTGTGCAGGTGGCACATAAAAAGCACCCACTACACTCGTGGAGTGGTTGGCGTTAGGAAGGGCATCCAGCTGTAGAAACACTGCCAGATCAGACTGGATCCTGGTGCAGACCTCTGGCTTCCCAGACCCCAGTTGAACCGTCCAACCCATGCTAGCATGGAAAGTGGATGGTAAACGATGATGATGATGATCATGATGTATTACAGTATCATGGTATCAACCAGACTATCAGATGTCATTATACATCACTGGTCACATGCACTTGACATCATTTTAGCCTGCGAATGTTGCAACCCAATATATATGCAACCGACCGCGTGTGTACCGTTGGCGATTTTTTTTCCTCTGTCTTCCCTTCTTTGGATCTTTCCTTTTCCTATGTTTCCGACAAAGAGCTCCGCTCGAAACATTAAACCTTCATTCTTTCCTGAGCGTCCAATAATACTATACTTGTTCCACGTCCTCATGTTGTTGTTTTCTCTTTGTGTTTTCATGTTTGGATTAACTATATATATATATATTTATATATATATATGGCTGTGTGGTAAGTAGCTTGCTTACCAACCACATGGTTCTGGGTTCAGTCCCACTGCGTGGCACCTTGAGCAAGTGTCTTCTACTATAGCCTCAGGCCAACCAAAGCCTTGTGAGTGGATCTGGTAGACAGAAACTGAAAGAAGCCCATCGTATATATATATATATATATATATATATATATATATATATATATATATATATGTGTGTGTGTGTGTATGTGTGTGTGTTTGTCTCCCCAACATTGCTTGACAACCGATGCTGGTGTGTTTACATCCCTGTAACTTAGCGGTTCGGCAAAAGAGACCTATAGAATAAGTACTGGGCTTACAAAGAATAAGTCCTGGGGTCGATTTGCTCAACTAAAGGCGGTGCTCCAGCATGGCCGCAGTCAAATGATTGATACAAGTAAAAAAGTAAAGAAAAGAATATATATATATAGTGTATGTGTGTGTGTGTGTGTATTAGAAATACAAACAAACAGCCTCGTGTCATTTTGGAGCATTTATAATTCAAACCTAAATTGCAGAGTAATTAGAGGAAATGACCTAATTAGATGCCCGATGATGGCTTAGCTGGCCAAAACTTCAAAGTCACTGTCAACAACATGCTTCATCATCCCCCTCCTCATCGTCTAACGTCCGTTTTCCGAGCTAGCATGGGTTGGGCGGTTCGACTGGGGTCTGGGAAGCCAGGAGGCTGCACCAGGCTCCAATCTGATCTGGCAGTGTTTCTACAGCTGGATGCCCTTCCTAACGCCAACAACTCCGTGAGTGCAGTGGATGCTTTTTACGTGCCAGCGGCACAGGGGCCAGAGGAGGCTGAAAACGGTCACGTTCGGACAGTACTTTTTATGTACCACCGACACGGGTATCACAACTACAATTTCCATTTGCTTTTTATTTTAATGTTGTAGTACTTGATTCATTTTAATGTTGATGTACTTGACTCAAATTTACTTTTGAATGGGCTGGGGCTGGTTATGCTAAACTTGTGAGAATATTAAGAACGAACCCGACCGCTCTCAAAAATTACGGAAAAAAGATGGTAAAATAATCTAGAATCCTTGTCCGGTAACAGATTGTTCCTAAAATCAGTTCGTGCCAATCACGAGGCCAAACGTCCCTGAAAATTTCATGCAAATCCATCCAGCGGTTCTTCAAATATCTTGTCCATGGGCAAGCAAACAAATGCGGCTGAAAACAATACCTCTGCCTTCGCTAAATCGGAGGTTATAATAAATTTGAAATGACAAACAGGTAAATTTGGTTCATGGGTTTATTTGACAACAAAAAATAATAATAATAAAAAGAAAAAGAAATGATCGTTCTAAAAAAACAATATGTAGAATTTTTGATTTTTTGCAAACAACTGGCAAATGCAAATACTGCACAGACCAGGTCCTTACAAGTTTATGGGGTCATCAGGAGAGAACGCGTGCCGTTTGGGGGTCTTACTTCTCAACGGCATCTTTGCGCACCGGCCCCTTTCTCTGAAACGAGACCCTGCCTGCTAGATCAGCTGGTTTTCAGGTTTTACTCAACATCTACCCATTGCACATCGTCCCTTTCCAACCAAATCCAGTGGCTTTGCCTTCTCCACTGTAATCTGGATATTACTGATGGTGGTATTTGCTTTACGATGAGTTAGGCCTAGCGATAACAACAGTCTTTTTAAAATTTTAATCTATGGTAAAGTTCTTAGAATTTCTAGTTATACAATAAACCCTTGACTACCATGGGTATTACGTTCCAAAACCGCCCACGGAAATAATTAAAATCTACAAAAATATAAAATACTTATCGACTGCAGGAACCCAGATATACTGAAGAGTCCGTGATATAAATTTGCATATATTAGCCAGGAAAATCCGTGATGTTCTGAGTGCACGATAGGTGACCTGCGATATGGTGAGGGATTATTGTAATTTTTATAGCATTTTAATAAAAACAAAAGTACTTTTTGAAACCCCGTAGTTTTTCATGGTAGGCAGGAGTTCTTTGGAACCTTCTTAAGAAATCTCTGTTCCACTGGAGCTAAACAACAGCTGATGGGTAACTTGTGAAGCCATCTCACAGACAGGTCAATATAAATTATTGTAAACGGGAACAACATCTAAATAATATAGTAGTATATATGTGTGTGAGGGTTCGTGTGTGTGTCTATATATATAACACAACTGCAGATTACATGGGTAACAGACACTAGTAAGATTATCTGAACTTCCCTTTTGTTTTATATTGTTCTAGCTGTAGTGTAGCTGAGGCAGCGGTGGTGGCGAGAAGGGCAATCCACCTCGCGGGACACTTTTATGTGGGTGGAACTTCTGGGTCTGCTATGCAACCTCGCATAGCCTTGGGATCCTAAACTGGAGGCTGCGCAGGCTGCATGTACTTTAGCTACGTCACTGCCTTTCTGGCTCACGTTGTCGATAGTGAAAGTGAAAGTAGATGTGACTCCGTTTACTGAAATATTGTGTTGTTATATATCTTCCCAAATACTGTATGGCAGGGGTGGGTGTATACGAGAGAGGGAGAGGGAGAGAGAGAGAGTACTTATGTTTATGGGTGTGGATACGTGATTACATGTTAATTAAGCAATAAAACCCTTCACAAATTAACTTGCAGCAATATACGTGTGTGTGTATATATATCGATCATCATCATCATCAGTTAACGTCCGTTTTCCATGCTGGCGTGAAATGGACGGTTTGACAGGCTCTGGTCATACATACATACATACATACATTCATACATACGTTCATACATACCCACAGTAATCTCTCGGCTATCGCGGATGTTTAAGTTCCAAAAACACCCGCAATTGGTGAAAATCCGCGAAGTGGAAACAATACTGTACTGCATTTTTTAATTATTATTTTTATAATTTGTATATATTTATTTTGTTATAAATACAAAACAACACCACGGAGGAATCGACGTCAGCTTAAATGATAAACCGCGATAAGTGAACCGCGATATGGCGAGGGATTACTGTATATAATAAACCTTTACATAAATAATAACGTGAAATACACGAAGGGACGAACATAAGAGACAGACGGGTCATTCAAAGCCTTCGTTCTTCAGTCAGAAACTGATCCCTCATCGCGGATTTCGGCCGTTCAATTCTGAGATCCGCTCTGAATCAGCCAGCCACAGAAGGAAAGAATTCAACGCAACAGAGACGAACATGAAACGAAAAATCTTACGTTCATATATACCAGTGGTTTTCAACCAGGGTTCCGCGGAACCTTAGGGTTCCGCCAGTACAGTCCAGGGGTTCCGCAAAAAGTTACAAAAATGCTAAAATCGACAGTAATTTTTAATTCTCCTGTTTCGGATATGTGTGCATAAGACAATTAAATTATTGCCCAGGGGTTCCTCGAGCCAGTGGAATGTTTCCTTGGGGTTCCGCTCCAGCAAAAAGTTTGAAAAGCACTGTATGTATATACAGACATGGATGTATGTATATTTGACAGCAGTGTTAGAGTGACTCAAGTGCCGAGAGTATCGTGCGTTAGCTCTAAGCAAACTAAGTTACAAACACACACACCCAAGCGCGCGCGCACGTGTAAACACGCACGCACACAAACATACATACTTGCACGTGCTACACACGCACAGATATAAACCCTACACGTACACACATTCAAAGACAAAAATACACACACACACGTAGTATACATATATATAGATATATGAAGGCGGCGAGCTGGCAGAGTGGTTAGCACGCCGGGCGAAATGCGTTGCCGTATTTCGTCTGCCGTTACGTTCTGAGTTCAAATTCCGCCGAGGTCGACTTTGCCTTTCATCCTTTCGGGGTCGATAAATTAAGTACCAGTTACGTACTGAGGTTGATATAATTGACTTAATCCCATTGTCTGTCCTTGTTTGTCCCCTCTGTGTTTAGCCCCTTGTGGGTACTAAAGAAATATATATATACGCTTATATAAACATACACACACATGTATAGTAAGAGAGAGAGGAGAGAGAGAGAGAGAGGCATATACGTATAAAGGTATCTGCAAAACACACACACACACACACACACACGCATATCCCCACACAGGAAGCGAAGTGCAGCTGATTGCACGTGTCTCTGATATGTCCGGTGCGGAGCATGCGCAATGACGCTGTGTTCATGGCCTACGAAAGATAGGGCGGAGGAGGAGGTGGCGTGGAGAAAAGTGGCGAAGGCGGAGAAGAAGGGGAAGGAGAAGACGAAGAAGAAGAAGGGGAGGAGGAGGAGGGGGAGGATAAAATTAGCCCCGACTTATTTCAGGTTTCACTCAGCCACAAGATTCCTTCTGTTCCATTGTTATCCAGTTATGGAAATATCGTCTGGCAACCATCGTTCACACCTGTCATCCTTTCATATATACACACATATATATATATATACACACACACACACACACACACATATATATATATATATATATATTATATATATATATATATATGCGGTGCCCCAGCATGGCCACAGCTCATTAGCTGAAACTGGAAAAATCAAAAATCAAAATCAATCATATATATACATATATATATACATACATATATATATACATATATATATACATACATATATATATATATATATATAATATATATATATATATATATATATATATATGTGTGTGTGTGTGTGTGTGTGTGTAAATTCCGCCAAGGTTGACTTTGCCTCTCAATCTTTCGGGAATCGATAATTAAGTACCAGTCATGTACTGGGGTCGATGTAATCAGCTGTCCCCCTCCCCACAAATTCGAGGCCTTGTGCCTATAGTAGAAAGGATTATATATATATGTAGACAAGGCCCTTTCGTGAAGAACAAGGATATTAGAGAGAGAGAGAGAGAGAGAGAGCGAGGGTGGGATTGTAATTGACCCCAAAGGTCCGCTGTGGTTCTCTTGTAATCAAATCCTTCTTCACCCAAACATTGGCCCCAGACCATTTTTCTCCATTTATCTTCTCTGTGTCTATGTGCCGTGCTCCCTCTCTCTCTCTCTCTCTCTCCTCTCTCCTCGCTCTATCTGTCTGTCTGTCTGTCTGACCCCTAACCTTTGTTTTGTCCCCTCTTTTTCTCAACCTTATGGTGTGAATAAAGAAATACTCTGTCTATCTCCTCGCTCTCTCTCTCTCTCTCTCTCTCTCTCTCCATATAACTTGACGGTTCGGCATAAGAACTCGATAGAATAAGTACCCGGCTTTTAATATTTAAAAAAAAAAAAAAAAGGGCTGGGGATCAATTCTATCGACCAAAACCTTTCAAAGTGCTGCCCCAGTTTGGCCGCACCCCAATGCTCCAATGACTGACACAAACGAAAGATAAAACACACACACACACACATATATATATACGTATGCGTGTGTGTGTGTGTGTGTGTGTAAATTCCGCCAAGGTTGACTTTGCCTCTCAATCTTTCGGGAATCGATAAATTAAGTACCAGTCATGTACTGGGGTCGATGTAATCAGCTGTCCCCCTCCCCACAAATTCGAGGCCTTGTGCCTATAGTAGAAAGGATTATATATATATGTAGACAAGGCCCTTTCGTGAAGAACAAGGATATTAGAGAGAGAGAGAGAGAGAGAGAGAGCGAGGGTGGGATTGTAATTGACCCCAAAGGTCCGCTGTGGTTCTCTTGTAATCAAATCCTTCTTCACCCAAACATTGGCCCCAGACCATTTTTCTCCATTTATCTTCTCTGTGTCTATGTGCCGTGCTCCCTCTCTCTCTCTCTCTCTCTCTCTCTCCTCGCTCTATCTGTCTGTCTGTCTGTCTGACCCCTAACCTTTGTTTTGTCCCCTCTTTTTCTCAACCTTATGGTGTGAATAAAGAAATACTCTGTCTATCTCCTCGCTCTCTCTCTCTCTCTCTCTCCATATAACTTGACGGTTCGGCATAAGAACTCGATAGAATAAGTACCCGGCTTTTAATATTTAAAAAAAAAAAAAAAGGGCTGGGGATCAATTCTATCGACCAAAACCTTTCAAAGTGCTGCCCCAGTTTGGCCGCACCCCAATGCTCCAATGACTGACACAAACGAAAGATAAAACACACACACACACACACACATATATATATACGTATGCGTGTGTGTGTGTGTGTGTGCGTGTGTGTGTTTGGCTGGTCACCAATGGACCGCCGTCCGTTGGGAAGACAGCAAGGTTATCCGACAAGGAGTGAAAATTCCGCTGCCAGACTCACCCCTCTCCCCCCACTTTTCTCTCTCTCTCTCTCTCTCCCTTTCTATCTCTAGCTGTATTATATGTATATCACTTACTCTACCCCTCTCTATCACTTTCTTTCTTTCTCTCTCTCTCTCTCTCTCAAGCTCTTACACTCTTACTCCCTCCCTCTCTGAAATCATTATTTACCCTCTCTCTGTTTCTCCTCTCTGTCTCTCTCTATATCACTTACTCCTTCTCTCTCTAATTATCACTTTTCCCTCTCACTCTATAACACCCACCCCTCTGTCTCTCTTTCTCTCTCTCTCTCTCTCTCTCTATATATATATATATATATATATATATTCCCGTCTTACCCTCTCTTTAATTATCCCTCATCCTCTCCCTGTCTCCCTCTATCTCTCTCTACATATCTTCCTTTTCCTCCTCTTTGTCTCTCTCTAATTATCACTTATCCTCTCTCCGTCTCCCCCTCTCTCTCTCTGTCTCTCTATATATCTTCCTTTTCCTCTTCTCTCTCTTTCTAATTATCCCTCCTCCTCTCCCCGTCTCCCTCTCTCTCTCTCTATCTCTATATATATCTTCCTTTTCCTCCTCCCTCTCTCTCTCTAATTATCACTTACCCTCTCTCCGTCTCTCTCCCTCTACATATCTTCCTTTTCCTCCTCCTTTCTCTCTAATTATCACTTACCCTCTCCCTGTCTCTCTCTCTCTCTCTATCTCTATATATATCTTCCTTTTCCTCCTCCTCTCTCTCTCTCTAATTATCACTTACCCTCTCCCTGTCTCTCTCTCTATCTCTATATATATCTTCCTTTTCCTCCTCTCCCTCTCTCTCTAATTATCACTTACCCTCTCTCCGTCTCCCTCTCTCTCTCTCTATATATATATCTTCCTTTTCCTCCTCTCTCTCTCTCTTTCTCTCTAATTATCACTTACCCTCTCTCCGTCTCTCCTCTCTTTAAAACCGGCGACTCGATCCAACTCGCAGAAGTCTTTTTTCTCCTCCGCTTTTCTTTCTCTTTGTTTTGTCTTTTTTTTTTCCAACTTTCCTCTCTTCGACATTTCTTTAAATATTCTCTTATTTAAAAAAAAAGAAAAAAAACATTTTCCCAGTCGACGAACCGACCCCCTCCTCCCCCATCACCAACAACAACAACAACAAGAAGAAGAGCAACAACAGGACACCGTTTCCATCAGTTGCAAGCCAACATCACGGGATATTTTTATATTACCAAACATTGACCATTTCTTTTTTTTTCTTTATTTGTTTTTTGTTGTCATCGTCCATGGAACGGACCTAACTTCACGGAAACAACAAACCTATCCATTTATTAAACCCTCCCTACCAAAAAAACCACGAAAGACAGCAAATAATAAGCTGATCTATTTGTTCCTCTCCATTTCCTAATTCCACCTTTTTTCTTTGTGGATTCTTCGTAGATTTCGTTTCTCTTTTCAACAGTTTAACACCCCCTCTCTCTGTCTGCCTACCTTTCTATCTACCTGTCTATATCTATCTATCTCTTTCTCTGTACCTGTCAATATCTATCTATCTACCTATCCCTGTATCTGTCTCTATCTGTCTGTCTTTTTATCTAGCCATCCATCTACCCTTTTCTCATTCTACTATTCTATCTGTCTATCTATCTATCTATCTATCTATCTATCTACCTATCTATCTATCTACCTATCTATCTGTCTATCTACCTATCTATCTGTCTATCTACCTATCTATCTATCTATCTATCTCTCTGTCTATCTATCTGTCTATCTACCTATCTGTCTATCTATCTATCTACCTACTTGTCTATCTATCTATCTATCTCTCCCTCTCTTTATCTACCTACCTATTTATCTCTCTCTCCCTCTTTCTCTCTATCTACCTGTCTGCCAGTCTCTCTCTTTCTCTCTTATTTCTTCCTTCCTTCTCAGTCGTTATTAATATTTTCCGACGTAATTTCTCGCGTCTTTCGTCAAAAACCGGAGTTAAAAAAAAAGCCCACAACCACAACCACCACCACCACCACAATCACACCACCACCACCAACAACAACAACAACAAGAAGAAGAGCAACAACAGGACACCGTTTCCATCAGTTGCAAGCCAACATCACGGGATATTTTTATATTACCAAACATTGACCATTTCTTTTTTTTTCTTTATTTGTTTTTTGTTGTCATCGTCCATGGAACGGACCTAACTTCACGGAAACAACAAACCTATCCATTTATTAAACCCTCCCTACCAAAAAAACCACGAAAGACAGCAAATAATAAGCTGATCTATTTGTTCCTCTCCATTTCCTAATTCCACCTTTTTTCTTTGTGGATTCTTCGTAGAATTTCGTTTCTCTTTTCAACAGTTTAACACCCCCCTCTCTCTGTCTGCCTACCTTTCTATCTACCTGTCTATATCTATCTATCTCTTTCTCTGTACCTGTCAATATCTATCTATCTACCTATCCCTGTATCTGTCTCTATCTGTCTGTCTTTTTATCTAGCCATCCATCTACCCTTTTCTCATTCTACTATTCTATCTGTCTATCTATCTATCTATCTATCTATCTATCTACCTATCTATCTGTCTATCTACCTATCTATCTGTCTATCTACCTATCTATCTGTCTATCTACCTATCTATCTATCTATCTCTCTGTCTATCTATCTGTCTATCTACCTATCTGTCTATCTATCTATCTACCTACTTGTCTATCTATCTATCTCTCCCTCTCTTTATCTACCTACCTATTTATCTCTCTCTCCCTCTTTCTCTCTATCTACCTGTCTGCCAGTCTCTCTCTTTCTCTCTTATTTCTTCCTTCCTTCTCAGTCGTTATTAATATTTTCCGACGTAATTTCTCGCGTCTTTCGTCAAAAACCGGAGTTAAAAAAAAAAGCCCACAACCACAACCACCACCACCACCACAATCACACCACCACCACCAACAACAACAACACTCCCATCACCAACACCCTCACCACCACCGCCACCAATATAATCCACCCCGCCGCCGCCTCCATCATCAAATAAATAAACAGAAGAACAAGGAAGATGTGCTAATGTCCGCACAACTCTCCTATCTCCGTGTCTGGTCGGAAAGGTGTGGTTTAGGGCTGGGAAGTTCCCTGTCCGGAGCCTGCAAGTCGCGAGTCCAACGTGAAAGGTAAGGGAACAAATACTTCGACTCTTTTACCTCTCTCTTTCAGGTAATAACATTGCTTTAATACATGTGTATACACACAGACACACAGTATGTATATACGTGCGTATACATTATACGTTTTGCATGTATACTTCATATATATATATATATACATTATGTATATATACATCCTATATACGGTTTATATGTATATGCATGTATATACATACACACATTTTTTCTGTGTTTGTCCACCTTCTATAGTTTAAACCATTTTCAGCGGGATTTCTCCCGTAAAAGAAGGACCCTCGTTGATTTGGTTCCTTCAGATTCTTCGTTGCAGAGTTTTTGGTCCTTTGGCATTCGCTTTTGTGTGTGACTCTTTCTTCTTTTTATTGAGCCCCCCCCCCCCATATCCAAATTGCTTCCTTTTTATTTTCAGGATGTTAATACGTTATACATTATATAAAGAAGCAAAATTCTGGAACCCTCGAATGCACAGAGCAAGACACAGCGATACAGATACCATGCGTGGGTGCACCACCGTCTTTGAGGTTAGCATGCACCTGTAAGTCTGTCTCTCAGAGTCACAGACATTACTAAATATCTAAGCAGGGATATTTAAAATGTATTTTAAAAATACTTCTTTCAAATATTTGCCAAACCTTTTGTCTTAATTATCCATTCGTTTATAACAGCGTGTATAACTATTATTCGCAATATTACTGACGAAGAATTTACTGGAAAAATATCAAATGAACTTGGTTTAAATTGTATTTTGTGGGGGTGGCATTCGATTTCTTTTACGGCTTGCTTCCCTGTAATACCCGAGATGCTATTCAGAGCTTTTGCTTGCAAATTCTTGTTATTCAAAAACGAAAAATAAACCCGACCCAACCCTAACAATAAACTGTTACAATCAGTTCTTTTTGCATTGAGGCCTTTATCCATTTGTTGGTCAACCCGAATCTCTGTGCTATATATACATACATATATATATATATAATATATATATATATATATATATATATATATATATATATACACATACATATATAGATATATAAAGTGCGTGTGAATTGATTTTCCTTGTCATAGAAACAAATAACATTAAAAACCTCGTGTGCCAATCACAATTGGCAGTGAGAACCGGGTGGGCCGCCAGTAGAACCGGATGGAAGATGCAAACATCAAGCTCAGATGTCATCACAGAAAAGATAAAACGGAATTTCATTCATTTCTTAATTTTTAAACCTTTCTGTTACATTTTACATAATTTTTCAAAAAAATCCATTTGAATTTTATTTTTTAAATAGACGAAGCGATGTGTGTGTGTGTGTGTGTGTGTGTGTGTGTTTGCGGCTTGGATCGAGCTTTTGTTCCCAGTTTTGTGAAACCATTCCTCCCGATTCCGTCTATTTTTAGGCATAGTCTACCTAGGTCTACATTTCCCAACGTGTCATTCCTTCCAAATCAACGAAAGCGGTGTTAATTTGAGCACGATTTAGCTGCTATTTTTGGTATTAAAGCTACATGGTTGTCTCCACAGTCGCATTCTAAAGATATTCACAGACTAATTATTATTATTATTATTATTATTATTATTTGAGAATGGCTGCAAATCACCCTGAAAAATAAATATATATATACCTATATATATATATATATATATAGTTTTATAGTTTCGCAATTTTCTTTCCGTGACGGAAGGATAATTAAATAGGAATGGAAATAGTTCCATTATAAAAGTAAAACGAATCTAGGAATAATGAGGAACATAAAAATCTATCTATATATAATGTGTGTGTGTGTGTGTGTGTGTGTAGGTCATATTTTCACGTTCGCTGAATATAGACGGCATTGTCTGTTTTATTATCTGCTTTGGCGGTTATAATGATGATGATGATGGTGTTTAGCAATACCACAATAGGTCTTTGTACCTAAATACTCTCATTTATCGATCTTTAAGCTAAGCATGGTATTTATTTATCTCTGCTCTGACGTCGGTCTCTTTCTGGCTTTCCTCTTGCCTTCTCACTTACTTCCGCTTCTTCTTTCACTTTCTCTTCCGTACATTATATAAATATATATATGTATATATATATATGTGTGTGTGTGTATGTGTGTGTATATAACGCACACATTTACAAACCCACACGCACACACTTATAAACATGCGCACATACACATATCGATAGATAGATATCATTTTTTTCCCCCTTTAATGTCCATTTTTCTCATGCTTACCCAGGTCAGGTGGATCTTCTTCTCAAAGACAGTATCATGCCACCTCATGTGGTCACTCGTCAACCCCAAAATCACCTTTCGTCACTTCCTCTCATATTGTTTTTTTCTGGGGTTTTTTTTCTCCCTGTCTGCTTCTTTTACAGGTTCCTTCTTCCATTTGTATCGTCTGGCACCTACGTTTTCCTCTCAACTCTTTCGTACTCCATGCTTATCACATGTCTGTACTAACAACGCAGTCTCATCTCTCGCACACACGACATCCAATTCTTCTGGTACCAAACTTCTCTTCTTCACCTTATTTCTTCCCAATCATTTATCTACGTTAACAACACACATCCAGTAGATGTTGCTGCTTGACTTTATTTCTGCAAAATCTTTCCCATATCCTCACCATCTTACGTCCCCGTTTTCCTCCCATACATCCACGACACCTCCCATATCAGTGTCATACAGTTAGTCTCTTACCGAGACAAAGAGAGAGAGGATGCCTTTGCTTCCTAAACTCTCCCCTCTCTATCCCTAACTCTGGCGACCCAATCGCTTTATGGTTAAGACGTTTGGCTTACAATGGTTAGGTCGTGGGTTCGATTCCTGGTGGCACTTTCTGCCCTTGGGCAAGACACTTTCTTTCACATTGCTCCACTCCACTCATCTGGCAAAAAGTGAGTTGGACCCATAATTCAAAGGGCCAGCCTTGTCATGTTCTGTTTCACACTGAAATCTCTCTGAGAACTACAATAAGGGCATGCATGTTTCAGGTGCATTCAGCCACTTGCATGTTAATTTCATGAGCAGGCTGTTCCATTGATCGGATCAACTGGAATGCTTGTCATCATAACCGGTGTAGTGCTAGTTTTTCAGTTTTTTTCTCTTCAGCTCAACCACCTCCTCTGCTAATTAGGTTTCCTTGGTAACAGAAACTGTCAACTATTTCCATGGAATCTTTCAAGAATTTGGATTTGTTTACATGGCTGCTCTTTCTGTTAACTATTCTTGTACTTGTGATATGGATGAAATCTTCCTGCTTCATCCGCCTACCTCTCATTGCCCTACACCTCTTGTGCACCCATAGGGAGGGCGTCTGAATTGTCGCAATGCAAAACAAAACTGCTTTCAGGACCCAGGGTGAGGTGGGGGTGTCAGGTGTTAGCTCTTGACTTTGATATTTTCTTTTTTAGGAAGCAGGCCATCTATTCTTCACGGACAACCTCCACTACACCTTCTTGGTTACCCGGGTCTTGGATCTGGACTCATATGCCAGCTGCTCACCCCACCACCTCTTACAGGCCACACCAACTGATGCTTTGAAAAGTAGGAGAGTCCAGTTTGCTGGACATTGTTGTAGAGCTGAAAACAAGGCAATCTCTACTCTTCTCCTCTGGAAGCCATCTACTCACAATACCAGAGGGCACACGCTCTCCTACCCTGATGTAATCTCCAGGCATCCAGCAACAGGACCTCCGTAATGCCATGATGGACCGTGAAGTCTGGCGTAGCATGGTAAACTCCATTGTCTCGACCACGGTCGAACAATGATGGTGATTGTATGGAATTCCTACCAAGTCCTTACCTGCTTATCAAACATGGTCTCTTCTTAGATACCAGCTGTATCCTGGTGAGGGCATGTGCTTTAGGGGTTTAGTAGTGTATTTGGTTTATTATTGTCAGGTTGTCAGTTCAGTTTCTGGTGACCCGTTGTGTCCTTGAGCAAGACACTTTACTTCTCATTACTCCAGCTCAGCTGCCAAAAATGAGTTGCACCTGTCATTCAAAGGGGCCAATCTTGTCACATTCTGTGTCACGATGAATCTCCCTGAGGACCATGTCAACGGTATGCGTGTCTGTGGAGTACTCAGCCACTTGAAAGTTAATTTCACAGGCAGGCTGTTCTGTTGATTGGATCAGCTGAAATCGTTGTCGTCATAGAGTGCAAGCTGCTCAGGGCAGCCCTTGAGTTTAACCCCTAACCCTGAGCCCTCACTCCTGTCTCCCACCCCTGTGTCCCCCAAGTCCATATAGGTCTCTACAGCAAACCCAAAAGTGCAACACAGACCAGACTGCCACCCTTAGCAATGCTTCTGTCTATTTTCACCCCTGCAAATGAAAACTTCAATCTTTATTTTGTAGCTCCTCTGCCTCATTTGCCTTTACTTCTGTGTTTGGCATTTCTTCTTTCACCCTTCAGCATTTAAACTGGCCATATCTGGCCCCTATATTCTAACTGTTTTATTTTCAAACCGACCAGATCCAGCCTCTTACACTTACTCTACAATGTCACTCTACAAATAAACAATCTCAAAATGAAATCTTGAAGCTACAAGACAATGAAATAAATACCCTTTTCTACTCTAGGGCACAAGGCCCAAAATTTTGGGGGAGGAGGCCAGTTGATTAGATTGACTCCAGTACACAACTAGTACTTAATTTATTGACCCCGAAAGGATGAAAGGCAAAGTTGACCTCGGCGGAATTTGAACTCAGAACGTAACGGCTGACGAAATACTGCTAAGCATTTCACCCGGTGTGCTAACACTTCTGCCAGCTTGCCGCATTATGAATAAATAAATATTACATTTGACAGTAATCTGAATGCCAAGGGGTTAAACTGGCCCTGTCCAGCCCAAATATTCTACCTGTTTTCTGTTCAAACTATCCAGTTCTGGCCTCTCACACTTGCCCTACAATGTCAATTTAAAAACCATCCCACCGTTGAAATCTCAAAGCTAAACAATTATGCATAATTAATTGAAGACAATGAATGAACAAGCTAATGTATACTAATGAATGCTAACGAGTCGAATTGACCACCTCCGGCCCAAATATTCTATTGGCCTTGTATTCAAACTGACCAGATCCAGTTATTTCATCAGTGTTGACCACCAAGATGACCGTGTACCTGTGTTCTTTAGCTGTGTTCCAAACACCAACCACTTTACAGTGTGGCCTGGATGCTTTTTATGTGGAACCAACACATAAAGCTACTTGGTAGGGTCACCGAGTAACTTGCAAGACAACGAATGGTTAGGTTGTGAGTTCGATTCCCGGTGGCACTTTCTGCCCTTGAGCAAGACACTTTCTTTCACATTGCTCCACTCCACTCATCAGGCAAAAAGTGAGTTGGACTCATAATTCAAAGGGTCAGCCTTACCATGTTCTGTGTCACACTGAAATCTCTCTGAGATCTACAATAAGGGCATGCATGTTTCAGGTGCACTCAACCACTTGCATGTTAATTTCTTGTTCCATTGACTACATTAACTTGAATGCTTGTCATCGTAACTGGTGTAGGGCTAGTTTTTCGGGGTTTTCCTCTTCAGCTCACCCACTTTTGGAGGAGGGGGTTTTGTGTCAGAGGATGAAAGGTTAGAGTCTGACAAAGAGACAGAGAGGCAGAAACAGCCGTCTTACTATAGAAGAGGTGCGTGGTTACTTGGCAAGAGAGAAAGAGGAGGAGGAAGGGAGAGCCTCGTATATATTGTGTCATACCCTGATACTGTGCACACTGAGATCCCTGCTGCTGACTGACCCCTAATATGGAATAAAGTGTTAAATACTTATTGTGTGCAAATTGATGACCCTGGTCCTTTGAAGTTACCAGACATGTTAAGGGTATGAACAGATTGACTGCTTGCATTTCAGGGATTGGTTAAGTGATGCAGATGCTGCATGGACGAGATGCTCAATGCACTTTTGCTGACGGACAAGAATCTGGAGCCAAGAAGCCAAATGGACACAATGCCGAGAAGGCATGCAAAAATTAGAATCTAATCTCGTTAAATCTTAAGTGCAAAATTGGTGAATTGGTCATTAAACTATGTAGGTAGAAATATATATGTTTTTTTATAATTCTGTCCATTCAGCATTGTGTCCGGTTGGCCTTATGTCTGTTCGGCATTGTGTCCATTTGGCATCATGTCCCTTCGGCATTGCGTCCCTCTTCGGTCTTGTGTTACTTCGGCATCGTGTCCATTCAGCTTCTTGTCCTTTGGCAAAAGTGCATTCGGCAATCCTGTCCACACGCAATGCAGACATCTCTGATGAAACTGAAATAAGGATCGCAAATCGATTACAGCTGGTCATCAATTATTTCCAGTCTATAGAGACACAAAAATCCGACAGAGTTGCATGTCCACCACGTAGGTTTAGATAGAGTAAAGTCAATCAGAAGAGAACAGTAGACATCCTGTGGGGAGAGAACAAAATCCAACATTTTGATGGAGTTTCTGTAGGTAAAAGATGACAGGAAACTAAAAAGGAACGGAACAGACATTTACGTCTTCTCCAAAAAATTTGCTGCAACTGAAACACTGGATTTTCCACTTCACTCCTGGAAGTTCATTGTAATATATTCTATTGATTTTACTAAATAATATATATATACATCATATTCTTTTACTTGTTTCAGTCATTTGACTGTGGCCATGCTGGAGCACCGTCTTTAGGCGAGCAAATCGACCCAGGACTTATTCTTTGTAAGCCTAGTACTTATTCTATCGGTCTCTTAGGCCGAACTGCTAAGTTACGGGGACGTAAACACACCACCATTGGTTGTCAAGCAATGTTGGGGGGACAAACACAAAAACATATACAATCACACATACATATGTACATATATATAACAGGCTTCTTTCAGTTTCCGTCTACCAAATCCATTCACAAGGCTATAGTAGAAGGCACTTGCCGAAGGTACTATGCAGTGGGCCTGAACCTGGAACCATGTGGTTCGGGGGAACGTGAAACCCTGAGTAACAGTTTTGTGATATTTCTGCTGCTTTTAAATAAAGCAGATTACTCTACCTTTGGTATTCGAGTACTATTTTTTCCACCTTGTTTCACATTTGTGTGCTTACTCTGGGATATGTATGTCATCATCCGGTTTCCATGCTAGCATGGGTTGAACGATTTGACTGAGGACTGGCTGCACCAGGCTACAATCTGATCTGGCAGAGTTTCTATGGCTGGATGCCCTTCCTAATGCCAACCACTCCCTGAGTGTAGTGGGTGCTTTTACTTGCTACCGGCACGAGGGCCAATCAGGCGGTACTGGTAACAGCCATGCTCAAGCGGTGTTTTTTACGTGCCACCTGCACAGGAGCCAGTCCAGTGGCACTGGCAACGACCTCGCTTGAATGTTTTTCACATGTGCCAGTAAGGCGACGCTGGTGGCAATTACATTTGAATGGTCCTATTTATGTGCCACTGGCACGGAAACCAGTCAGTTGCTCTAGCAGCGATCACACTCGGCTGGTGCTCTTAGCGTTCCACTGGCATGGATGCCAGCCATCGAATTTCCGATTTCACTTGCTTCAACAGGTCTTTGCAAGCAGAGTTTAGTGTCCAATGTAGGAAAGGTACCCATAAGTGGGCTGGTTACACCCCTGGCATAGGCCACAGGTCTCACTTGGCTTGCCGGGTCTTCTCACACACTGCATGTGTCTATATCATATATATTACATTATATCTTAGACACACATGGCCCAGTGGTTAGGGCAGTGGACTTGCAGTTGTAGGATCGTGGTTTCGATTCCCAGACCGGGCGTTGTGTTTATG
>NC_043022.1:2558330-2581588 GCF_006345805.1 Octopus sinensis
GAGATAACACTTGATTAATTCAAAAAAATTCTGATGCATCTAAATTAAGTACCATATTCATTTGAATCCAAATTGTTTGCTGAACTTAAATATTTGATTGATTGATTGATTCTAGTTTCAGCTCACGAGCTGTGGCCATGCTGGGGCACCGCCATTTGGTGTTGCTACATGGTTTTACTTCACGAATGCTTTTTAGCAACTGCCATTTGGTGCATGAGAGAGTTCGATGCAGCTGCCCTCATCTGCACCTCCTGCCGTGAAGTTGGTTCATCTGGGATACCTGACAAGAAGAGATCCAGTTTCATTTTAAAGACATCTGCATCCACCCCATGCAGGTCTCTTAGGTTCTTCGGGAGGATATTGAAAAGCTGTGGGCCTCGGAAGCCCAGGCTATCACACTATCTTGTCCTACATCTTGATGGCAAATTTGGAGTCCTTAGCACCACGCAGTGGCGCCCAGTTCTGGCATTTGTGTAACTCTCGATGCCAAAGTTTGGGACAAATCCTTCCAGGATCTTCCAGATGTATATTATGGCATATCTTTCACAAAAGTTCATATATATATATATGTACTTTTAGGATTAGCTATTGCAAAAAAATGTGCTCAATACCATGTGTAAGCAATGTGAATAAATCAGCATTACATTTGACAGAGTAACCCGAATGCTAAAGGGGTAACGAACCCTTTAAATAGTCACAAAGAACTCTAGGGGTCAGTACTGACCACATTGCTGACCCCTGGTAGTCAGTGGTTGGTGGTCTTTAAGGTCCAACAGGACATGTAAAGCCAAGCACTTTATGGATGTGAATCCCTAGCTAATCCTATGAACCAGCCACAACTGGCTATATCTGAATACATAGATATAGATACATACATTCATATATTATATATATATATATATAATATATATATATATATATTTCTTTGTAAGCCCAGTACTTATTCTATCGGTCTCTTTTGCCGAACCGCTAAGTGACCGGGACGTAAACACACCAGCATCAGTGTCAAGCAATGCTAGGGGGACAAACACAGACACACAAACACACACACACATACATATATATATATATATATATATATATATATACGACAGGCTTCTTTCAGTTTCCGTCTACCAAATCCACTCACACGGCATTGGTCGGCACGGGGCTATAGCAGAAGACACTTGCCCAAGGTGCCACGCAGTATGACTGAACCCGGAACCATGTGGTTGGTTAGCAAGCTACTTACCACACAGCCACTCATACATATATATGTGTGTGTGTGTATTTAAATATATAGGGAGAATTCACAAAAAAAAACAAAAGACGAAGACAGGTGGTGTAGACAACAAACGGATGTATTAGTATAATGCTTGAGAACTGAAAAAGTCTTTAATGTTTCGAGCCTATGCTCTTTCACAGAAAGGAACAGGGAGAAAAAAATAAAGAATGTGTAGTGGCTAGCGATCTATCATGGCAGAGAAGCTTGGATTTGGTCATTCAACCAGTCATTCAAGTCAGCGCAGGAAGAAAAACGCCAATCTTTGGTTTGAAGACGAAAGGTAATCTGCCATCAGGACAATGCTCAGACACATACAGCAAGGATGACATTCCAAGGGCTGGAGCAGTTTGAATGGGAAATGATGCTCCACCCAGAATATTTGCCAGACATTGCCCCATCTGATTATCATTTATTCTACTGTCTTCAAAATCATTTGGATGGGGAAAATATGAATTCTGTAGATGAGGTCAGAACAGAACTGGAGAAGTGTTTTTTATCACGGACAAGTGAACTTTGGAAGAGGGCTTTGCAAGTCTACCAGATACATGGAAGAGCATTGTGGAAAACGAAGGAGACTGCATTTTAGATTTAAAAAGAACTTTGTTTATCTTAATTTTGGAAAAAAAGTATAAAAAACATTATTTATGGGATGACCCAATATATATATATGTGTGTGTGTGTGTATGTGTTGTATCTTTATGCGGTAACTGAACACTGTGTATGTATATTATATACACAAGTGTATGTGTATTTGTATGTGTGTATATATGTGTGTGTTACATTGTATCTCAACTGTAGTAATGAAGGTGGAATACGTCACAAATGACTGGATAAGAAATATAATCTGTCTGCTTCTTATTGGTGAGTTACTGACATTAAAATATATTAAATGAGATTGTTTTTAATGTCATTAACCTGTATTAAGGAAACCGATAGATTAAGACTGCTACTGCTGCTTTAGCACGGACGTTTGATTGGCTGACTTACTTTCGCTTTCCAGTACTGAATATATTCAGAGTTTAAAATGCCAGCGTGACTGTACGGTAAGAAGTTTGCTTGTCAATCATCTGGTTTTGGGTTCAGTCCTATTGTGTGGCACCTTGGGCATCTGGTGCACTAATAAATCTGCCAGCTGAGCCGCCTTAATAATAATAATAATCATAATGGTTTCGAATTTTGGCACAAGGCCTGAAATTTTGGGGTTGGTGTTAGGAAGTGCATCCAGCCATAGAAACCATGTCAAAAAAGACACTGGTGTATGATGCAGTCCCCTTACTCATTGGATATTCAACAGACCGTCCAACCCATACCAGCACGGAACATGGACACTAAATAATGACGGTGATGATGATGATGTTATATATATATATACACACCTTGGTGAAACTTGTTTGGCAAGTGATTTCATCTGCAATCGTGAATTGATAATAAAGCAGTTGTAACATGGTTGTCATAGCAACAATTAAAAACACACACACGCACATATATTTGCATATACTCATATATATATATATATATATATATATATACACAGATATAGATACATACATTGTTTTAGTCACTTTTACATTATTATTATTATTATTATTATTATTATTAAGGCGGTGTGCTGGCAGAATCATTAGTGCACCGGACGAAATGCTTAGTGGTATTTCGCCAATCTCTACATTCTGAGTTCAAATTCCGCCGAAGGTCAACTTTGCCTTTCATCCTTTCAGGGCTCAATAAATGAAGTACCAGTGAAACACTGGGGTCGAAGTAATCAAACTAGTCCCCTCCACACAAATATGGGGCCTTGTGCTTCCAATAGAAAGGATTATTATTATTATTATTATTATTATTATAATGTGGGTGATTGTAGCGAGAATGGCTCGAGTGAACAGGCCTACTCTGTGCACTTTTGGCCTTTTGACCACTGTCCCCTACTTACGTTCCACAACTGAATTGGTCAGTCTACAAACTACCCAGCTGATCTCCAGTATTTACCTATTTCTTTACTACGCTCAAGGGGCTAAACACTGAGAGGACAAACAAGGACAGACAAACGGATTAAGTCGATTACATCGACCTCAGTGTGTAACTGGTACTTAATTTATTGACCCGAAAGGATGAAAGGCAAAGTCGACCTCGGCGGAATTTGAACTCAGAATGTAAAGACAGACGAAATACCTATTTCTTTATTAGCCACAAGGGGCTAAACATAGAGGGGACAAACAAGGACAGACATAGGTATTAAGTCGATTACATCGACCCCAGTGTGTAACTAGTACTTAATTTATCGACCCCGAAAGGATGAAAGGCAAAGTCGACCTCGGCGGAATTTGAACTCAGAATGTAAAGACAGACGAAATACCTATTTCTTTATTAGCCACAAGGGGCTAAACATAGAGGGGACAAACAAGGACAGACATGGGTATTAAGTCGATTACATCGACTCCAGTGTGTAACTGGTACTTAATTTATCGACCCCGAAAGGATGAAAGGCAAAGTCGACCTCAGCGGTATTTGAACTCAGAACGTAAAGACGACAGAAATACCTATTTCTTTACTACCTACAAGAGGCTAAACACAGAGGGGACAAACAAGGACAGACATAGGTATTAAGTCGATTACATCGACCCCCAGTGTGTAACTGGTACTTAATTTATCGACCCCGAAAGGATGAAAGGCAAAGTCGACCTCGGCGGAATTTGAACTCACAACGTAATGCAGACGAAATACCGCTAAGCATTTCGGCCGGCGTGCTAACGTTTCTGCCAGCTCGCCGCCTTAAATTTACCTGTAACACGTGTGTGTGTGTGTGTTTGTGTGTGTTAATTCCAAGTGAGGTAATGCCACCAACCCATAGCCAGATACTGGAAATAAGCAATATTGCTTCCATGATACTGATTCGAGCGAGGTCGTTGTCAGTACCGCCTGACTGGCTCCTAATTCGAGCGAGGTCATTGTCAGTACTGCCTGACTGGCCCCCAATTCGAGCGAGGTCGTTTCCAGTACTGCCTGACTGGCACGTAAAAGCACCCACTACACTCTCGGAGTAGTTAGCGTTAGGAAGGGCATCCAGCTGTAGAAACTCTGCCAGATCACATTGGAGTCTGGTTCGCCAGCCCTCAGTCAAATCGTCCAACCCATGCTAGCATGGAAAGCGGACGTTAAACAATGATGATGTTGACATGAGTCTATAGCCATCATAGGATATTGCGACAAGGGTACACACAATACACACACACACATGCACATTGCATGTGTGTGTGTGTACATATGGGGTATAGAAAGGGTCATAATCCAAACTGAGCCCTTGTGAAGCACATTTGCATGTTCCCAATAATGTTATTTTTTGGCTGAAGAATCAGACAAGAGATTCTATACACATTTTTTTCTACATGTATTCCTTTATAATTCCTATACTGTAATGAAACATGTGTAATGGGGATTTGAAGTTATACCACGTTTTTCCAATCTTTTCTCTCTCTCTCTACATGTATGTGTGTGTGGGGGGGGGGGGTTCAAAACGGCACAACAAAAGAAAAGACAAGGACAGGTGAGAGGGAGAACAACAATCAAGTTGTGTTCACTTGATGCTCAGAAAAATGGAAGTGTCTTTGACATTTCAAGCCTGTGCTCTTCTTCAGATAGGAATGAGGAGAGAAAAAAACAGACGGGGAGAAGAAAAAGAAAAAGAAAACCGAATGGAGAGAAAACACATGTGGCTGTGTGGTAAGAAACTTGCTTCCCAACCACATGGTTCCCAGTTCAGTCCCACTGTGTGGCACCTTCTACTGTAGTCTTATATTGACCAAAGCTTTGTGACTGGATTTTGTAGATGGAAACTGAAAGAAGCCTCTTTTGTGTGTGTATATGTATATATATATATATGTGTGTGTGTGTATGTATATATTTGTGTGTCTGTGTTTACCACCACTACCACCACTTCATGACCAATGTTGGTGTGTTTACCTCCCTGTAACTTAGCAATTTGGCAAAAGAACTGATAGAATAAGTACTAGGCTTACAAAGAATAAGTCCTGAGATCGATTTGTTTGACTAAAGTCAGTGCTCCAGCATGGCTGCAGTCGAATGACTGAAACAAGTAAAAGAATAAAAGAATATATATATATATATAGCTTAATGGTTCAGAGCACCGCGACGTGTAATCACGGAGGTGTGAGTTCAAGTCTCACAGCTGGCTGCCAACCCTTTTTCTGCAAATTAGGGGTAGTTTATTCTGTTCAGGCTATATTATTAGCATTATCCTGCGTTTGAGAATTTAAAATCACTTCTTTAACTTTATAATATATATACTCTTTTACTCTTTTACTTGTTTCAGTCATTTGACTGCAGCCATGCTGGAGCACTGCCTTTAGTCGAGCAAATCGACCCCGGGACTTATTCTTTGTAAGCCCAGTACTTATTCTATCAGTCTCTTTTTGCCGAACCGCTAAGTGCGGGGACGTAAGCCACACCAGCATCGGGTCAAGCAATGCTAGGGGGACAAACACAGACACAAACACACACACATACATACATATATATACACATAATACGACAGGCTTCTTTCAGTTTCCGTCTACCAAATCCACTCACAAGGCATGGGTCGCCCAGGCTATACAGAAGACACTGCCCAGATGCCACGCAGTGGGACTGAACCCGGAACCATGTGGTGGTAAGCAAGCTACTTACCACACAGCCACTATATAATATTCGCTTGATGCTCAGGTTTTTGTATGTGAATATATATATTCACATCCATATATATTATAAAGTTAAAGAAGTGATTTTAAGGTCTCAAATGGAGGATAATGCTAATAATATAGTCCGGACAGGAAAAGCTACCCCTATTTGGCAGAAAAAAGTGTTGGCGGCCGGCTATGAGACTTGAACTCACACCTCCGTGATTACACGTCGCGGTGCTCTGAACCATTAAGCTACCCACACCACAAATTCTTCCGATGGGCTTCTTTCAGTTTCCACCTACCAAATCTACTCACAAAGCTTTAGTTGGCCTGAGGCTATTGCCCAAGGTGCCATGCAGTGGGTTTGAATCCAGACCACACATTAGGAGCAAGCTTTTTAACCACTCAGCCACCCCTCTGAGAGAGGGGGGGAGATGTAAGATAGAATTTTGGATATTACTCTTTTACTTGTTTCAGTCATTTGACTGCGGCCATGCTGGAGCACCGCCTTTTGATTGAACAACTCGACCCCAGGACTTATTCTTTGTAAGCCCAGTACTTATTCTATTGGTCTCTTTTGCTGAACCGCTAAGTGACGGGGATGTAAACACACCAGCATTGGTTGTCAAGCAATGCTAGGGGGACAAACACACACAAACACACACACATACACACACACATATATATATATACATATATACATATAAGGCGGCGAGCTGGCAGAAACGTTAGCACGAGTTCAAATTCCGCCGAGGTCGACTTTGCCTTTCATCCTTTCGGGGTCGATTAAATAAGTACCAGTTACGCACTGGGTCGATATAATCGATTAATTCGTTTGTCTGTCCTTGTTTGTCCTCTCTGTGTTTAGCCCCTTGTGTGTAGTAAGAAAAATATATATATATATTAATATATATATATATTATATATATATATATATAATCAACATTGAGGGTAAAATTAATTAATTATTAATCAATTTCACCAAGTATTCAGTATGCAAAGGGACCATTTAAGGCGAATTCAAATTATTACATATAAAAAGGGCTTAGTAAAATAAATTACTTTGCCGCATACTGAACTCATTAGAAATAGTAGCTAAAAAAACTTTTTTAAAAACTATTTCTAATACTTAAAGAAAACCTCTCTCATATAGTGTTTGCTCAATTCAACTCACGAAAGTATGGGGGTAAAGACATTAAAAAATCAAATGCAAAGGTTCTCAAATAACGTTCTCAAATAACCTTTGCATTTGATTTTTTGATGTCTTTACCCCCATACTTTCGTGAGTTGAATTGAGCAAACACTATATGAGAGAGGTTTTCTTTAAGTATTAGAAATAGTTTTTAAAAAAGTTTTTTTAGCTACTATTTCTAATGAGTTCAGTATGCGGCAAAGTAATTTATTTTACTAAGCCCTTTTATATAATATATATATATATATACGACGGGCTTCTTTCAGTTTCTGTCTACCAAATCCACTCACAAGGTATTGGTCGGCCCGGGGCTATAGCAGAAGACACTCGCCCAAGGTGCCACGCCGTGGGACTGAACCCAGAACCATGTGGTTGGTAAGCAAGCTACTTACCACACAGCCACTCCTACGCCTATTATGGTTTTTAAAAAAAAATTTTTTTTTTAATAAAATTATCCTTGCTGTGTAATGTAATACTTACAACTACAAAACCAAGTTTTCCTCTCAATGCGACTAGCAAAAGGATGCTGACCTCACTGATATCAGCACTCTTCTCTTATCGCTTCATCAACGGGTTCGTTAGTCATTAATTATTTAACACACATTGCCAAGGCTTGCACTGTTATGTCGATGAGAACCAACCGATTCAGTTCGGCCTGTCTGTGTATGCTATATTTAGCTGGAAGTTTCTAGATTTTCCACACCTCTCTCTCTCTCTCTGTCTTCAGTCAGAAACGATAGATAATTGATCTCTGATGAAGTAAGATATCTACTGAAACTATTCAAATGAATCTGGCTTCTCTCAATACAGACAGGAAAAATGTGGCTTAATTACGGCAAGAAGTTTGCTTCCCAACCACATGGTTCTGGGTTCAGTCTCACTGTGTGGCACCAAGGTCTTTTATAGGGTTAGAAGAACTGAAGGACCACTGCGATGATAAGTGTGTGAATCTGAGAGGGGAATGTGTTGAAAAAAAAATCATAACTGGCGCAGGAGTGGCTGTGTGGTAAGTAGCTTGTCTACCAACCACATGGTTCCGGGTTCAGTCCCACTGTGTGGCACCTTGGGCAAGTGTCTTCTACTATAGCCTCGGGCCGACCAAAGCCTTGTGAGTGGATTTGGTAGACGGAAACTGAAAGAAGCCTGTCGTATATATGTATATATATGTATGTATGTGTGTGTATATGTTTGTGTGTCTGTGTTTGTCCCCCTAGCATTGCTTGACAACCGATGCTGGTGTGTTTATGTCCCCATCACTTAGCGGTTCTTCGGCAAAAGAGACCGATAGAATATGTACTGGGCTTCCAAAAAGAATAAGTCCCGGGGTCGAGTTGCTCGATTAAAGGCGGTGCTCCAGCATGGCTGCAGTCATATGACTGAAACAAGTAAAAGAGTAAAGAGAGAGTAATCGATTCTACTGTATCCTTTTTTACCCAAAACCAGGAACTTTTCAGCACCACCTCATGTATACACATATACTCTTTTACTTGTTTCGGTCATTTGACTGCGGCCATGCTGGTGCACTGCCTTTCAGTCGAATATATCAACCCCAGGACTTATCCTTTGTAAGCCAAGTGCTTATTCTATTGGTGACTGTTACCAAATCACTAAATTACGGGGTCATAAACACACCAACATCGGTTGGTGGGGAGACAAACAGACACACATATATATATTATAGGGTGGCTTCTTTAAGTTTCTGTCTACCAAATCCAGTCACAAGGCTTTGGTCGACCCAAGACTATAATAAAAGACACTTAACCAAGGTGCCACAGAGTGGGACTGAACTCAGAACCATGAGGTTGGGAAGCGAGCTTCATACCACACAGCCACTCCTGCACCTATATATATATATAGCTGATGCCAACGCCACCTTGACTGGCTTCTGTGCCGGTGGCACATAAAAAGCACCATCCGAACGTGGCCGATGCCAGTGCCGCCTTGACTGGCTTCCGTGCCGGTGGCACGTTAAAAGCACCAACCGATCGTGGCCGATGCCAGACTCCCCTAGCACGTGAAAAGCACCCACTACACTCACGGAGTGGTTGGCGTTAGGAAGGGCATCCAGCTGTAGAAACACTGCCAGATCAGACTGGAGCCTGGTGCAGCCCCTGGCTTCCCAGACTCCGGTTGAACCGTCCAACCCATGCTAGCGCGGAAAACGGACGTTAAATGATGATGATGATATATATATATGTGTGTATATATATATATATTATATATATATATATATATATATATATACACACATACACCCACACATTTCTTCACCTGTGCTTGAGGTGTTGTGACCTGCCACTACCATAAACCAGGTGTGTTTACATGGTAACAGACTTCACTATACCTGTTGCCTGTCAATAGCATTATATTTATATAAACCTGTTCATCATTTGACCACTGGTCAACAGTATATCTACACACCAACTAGTATTGACTTTTTCATACTTGACCCTCTCTCCCTCCCCCCCCCCTCTCTCTCTCTCTCTCTTTCTCTTTCTCTTCTCTCCCCCCCCTCTCTCTGTCTAAACTTCTTAATCTTGTGTCCAACACAGCCTTTTGTTGTTTGCAAATCACATGATGTGATAAATCCCTCTTCTTTCCTCTTCTTTTTCTTCTTTTCTCTTCTTTTTCTTCTTTCTCTTCTTTCCTCTTCTTTTTCTTCTTTTCTACCTTCTTCTTCTTCTCCTCCTCCTCCTCATCCTCCCACGTCTTCTTTTCATCATGTGATATAGCTTTGCTTCACTTATTTATTTATTTGTTACACACACGCACATACACCCACACACACACATGCCCACACACACACACACACACACGCAGTTAGTTTTTAATGGTTGACCTTGAAGTTTCTAGATTTTCATAATGTAATCAAGAAGTGGATGTGTGGTAAGTAGCTTGTTTACCAACCACATGGCTCTGGGTTCAGTCCCATTGCATGGCACCTTGGGCAAGTGTCTTCTACTATAGCCTCGGGCCGACCAAAACCTTGTGAGTGGATTTGGTAGTCAGAAACTGAAAGAAGCCCGTCGTATGTGTGTGTGTGTTTGCTTGCAGAGACAGCAACTGAGTATTGCCTAAAGAGATACCTATACACCTTCTTATACAGGTAAATCGTTACATAATTTAGTTTAAACTTAATTTTAAATCCTGTACAGCGCAGGAGTGGCTGTGTGGTAAGTAGCTTGCTAACCAACCACATGGCTCCGGGTTCAGTCCCACTGCGTGGCACCTTGGGCAAGAGTCTTCTACTATAGCCTTGGGCCGACCAAAGCCTTGTGAGTGGATTTGGTAGACGGAAACTGAAAGAAGCCCGTCGTATATATGTATATATATGTGTGTGTATGTTTGTATGTCTGTGTTTGTCCCCCTAGCATTGTTTGACAACCGATGCTGGTGTGTTTACGTCGCCGTCACTTAGCGGTTTGGCAAAAGAGACTGATAGAATAAGTACTGGGCTTACAAAGAATAAGTCCTGGGGTCGACTTGCTCGACTAAAGGCAGTGCTCCAGCATGGCCGCAGTCAAATGACTGAAACAAGTAAAAGAGAGTAAAAGAGAGAGTACATACAAGGGTCTGTATGTATCGAAACAATTGTAGGGATTAAAAAGCTGCCTAACCCTACTTACTCTCCTTCTTAACTCTTTTACTTTTTAGTTTCATTTTCACACACAAGGAATACCTGAGACTAGAATTGGTAGCTTACCATAAGAATACTGCCGGCTATTTGGGAATTCTAAGGGTGAATTGGCTGTACTTGTACTCTTATACGTTCTTAACAGAACACACCTCAACTATATATTTTGGGGGATTACATCGAGCCCAGTATTCAACTGGTATTTATTCTTTAGTGGAGGCGCAATGGCCCAGTGGTTAGGGCAGCGGACTCGCGGTCGTAGGATCGCGGTTTCAATTCCCAGACCGGGCGTTGTGAGTGTTTATTGAGCAAAAACACCTAAAGCTCCACAAGGCTCCGGCAGGGGATGGTGGTGATCCCTGCTGTACTCTTTCACCACAACTTTCTCTTACTTCCTATTTCTGTTGTTCCTGTATTTCAAGGGGCCGGCCTTGTCACTCTCTGTGTCACGCTGAATATCCCCGAGAACTACGTTAAGGGTACACGTGTCTGTGGAGTGCTCAGCCACTTACACGTTAATTTCACGAGCAGGCTGTTCCGTTGATTCGGATCAACTGGAACCCTTATCGTCGTAACCGACGGAGTGCTTCCACCATTCTTTCGACCCTAAAAGGATAAAAAGCAAAGTTGACCTTGACGGTATTTGAACTCGGAACCTAAAGACTGAGAAAATGCTACTAAGCATTTTGTCCAGCTGGCTAAGGATTCTGCCAACTTGCCACCTGCATGGAATTATTGTAAGATTAAAATAAACCCTTTTCTTATTACCTCCGCCTTAACGAAGGCAGAGGTATTGTTTTCAGTCATGTTTGTTTGTTTGTCCGTGGACAAGATATCTCAAGAACTGCTGGATGGATTCGGATGAAACTTCCAGGGATGTTTGACCTCATGACTGGCACGAACTGATTAGATTTTGGGATCAATCCAGTACCGGACAAGGATTCTGGATTATTTTTCCAGTTTTTTTACTTAATTTTTCAGAGTGGTCGAGTTCATTTTTAGTATTCTCGTTTGAGAGAGCAGTTGAGTTTATTTCATATATTCTCATTTTAAAAATTATCTCTCGCTAATCATTGAGAGGATGTTGGTGTTGCCTTGGCGGAGGTTTGCACTCTCTGGGTGCTCTTGTTTTTCTTTAATTTTCTTTGTTTTTTTCTAATCAAAACCTATTTTCAGGTGAAATTACTCTTAACCAACCATGCGTGACCTGAAGGTTGCACAGAGTTCATAAACACTAAAATTATTCACCCATGTCATTAACAATTTTAAACAGATTGTAATGTAGCATCTGGGATAAACCTCGTTCACAATTAGCAGATTTCTTAATTAAGCATGAAGCTCAAACAAAGCTAAATCAAATGGTTTTGTGAATAAACATTTATATGCATTTGCTTCCATTTCACAGCAGCAGCTTCTCCCTCTCAGCTGGAATCGGTACAGAATTTCCTGCCTGGTTTTGCCATGTTTCTGTTCTACAAATATCATCATCATCATTTAGCGTCCGTTTTCCATGCTAGCATGGGTTGGACGGTTCAACTGGGGTCTGGGAAGCCAGAAGGCTGCATCAGGCCCAGTCTGATCTGGCAGTGTTTCTACGGCTGGATGCCCTTCCTAACGTCAACCACTCCGTACATGTATTGGGTGCTTTTTACGTGCCACCCGCACAGGCGCCAGACGGTGCTGGCAAACGGCCACGAACGGATGGTGCTTTTACGTGCCACCGGCACGGGGGCCAGGCAAGGCTGGCAACGGCCACGATTGGATGGTGCTTTTACGTGCCACCGGCACGGAAGCCAGTTGGGGCGGCGCTGGCAACGGCCACAATCGGATGGTTCGCTTACTTGTCACCGGCACTGGTATCACAGCCACAATTTCCATTGATGTTGATCGACTTCGATTTTGGTTCTGATTTGATTTCGATTTTTTGATTTTTTGATATATGAATCTATATTCATAAAGCAAAGCACAGGTGTGGCTGTGGGGTAAGAAACTTGCTTCCTCACCACAAGGTTCCAGGTTCAGTCTCACTGCATGGCCCATTGTGTATATATACATGTATATATCTATGAGTGTGTGTCTTTGTGTCTGTGTTTGTCCCCTCCATCACCACTTACCAACCGGTGTTGGTGTGCTTACATCCCCGTAACTTCAAGGTTTGGTGAAAGCGAACAATAAGAATAACAACTAGGCTTACAAAGAATAAGTCCTGGGGTCAATTTCTTCAACTAAAACCCTTCAAGGCAGTGCTCCAGCATGGCCACAGTCAAATGTCTGAAACAAAAGGATAAAAGAATACACACACACACACAAAAAGAAGGGAGGGAAAGTGGTAATATTTATTTAGATGTAGATATAGATATAGATATATCTTAATATATAAAACAGAGTTTGTGTGTGTGTGTGTATTCCTTATGAATTCAAAAAGTGAGTTGGCGATTTTGACAAATGAGGTATCAGTAACCTTTTGGCTATCAAATAAACTATGTTTTTTGCCCAGCAACTCTTTTTGACTACAAAAATAACCTTGGAAAGAAGGTCAGGTCACACAATTTTGTGGTCTTTAACTAAGGGAGGCAATTCTGCCTGAACACTCTTTATCAGTACTTCATTTAACAACAAATGTAAACACACACACACACACATTAGGTGCAAGAATGACTGTGTGGTTGAGAAGTTTGCTTCCCAACCACATGGTTCCACATTCACTCTCTCTGCATGGCATCTTGGGCAAGTATTTTCTACTAATTAGCCTTAGGCCAACCATAGACTTGTGACTGAATTTGGTAGACGGAAACTTCAGTATTGCTCATCAGAAAATGACTGAAAGACACGTTTATAAAAAAGAGTTTTTTGCTTCATACTGCTCATGTGCCAATTCTGCCCATAAGAAAGGAAAACATCATGCAATGTGGCTGTAGATTGTAACACCCTGGCAACGCTGGGGTGCATTGCTAGTGTCTGTGTGTATGTATGTATATATGTATGTGTGTGTATATATATATATATCTCTTATTATAAAAGGCAGATTTTATCTGCCTCCCTTTACAATATAGGATTTCTTCAATTACAATTTACCTAGCATTTTTAAGAGTACAATGCATCGCGTCATGCCAGGTCCAGTTTTTAAAATTTAAACTCCAATTAAGCAAAATTTACAGAAAACTCACATTCTGGTGTGTGTGTCAAATGCTTTTCTTAGTCTGGTTTACACCACACGCAAACGCACACACACAGTGGGCAACGAATAAAATGAAAGTAAATAGCGACAGAGTGATTTGAGGAAGACTAAACTGAAAGTATTCTGTCTATGACGCTGATAGATACATGAGTAAAATGTATGGGAAGCTAACAGCTAAGAGTGAGTGAAAATGTTCTTGGAAGAGAGTAAATAGCGAGAGAGAGAGTGATTTGAGGAAGACTTTACATTAAATAACCGTAGTGGCTTGTGTTAGTAATAAAGTAAACATACACTCATACATACATACATACATACTACATACATACATACATACATACATACATACATACATCATACATACATACATACATACATACACACACACACACACATACACACACACATACACACACACATACACACACACATACATACATACATACATACACACATACACACACACACACACAGTATTGAAGCTTGAGAACAATCAGATACATTTGCAACACATCTGTTGAAAATATTATTGTTCATACATATACATATATACATACAGACAGACAGACAGATAGACACACACACAACACACACACACATGATCCAGCATGGCCACAACCTCAAGGCTGAAACATATAAAAGAATAACAGAATATAATGTGTGCAAAGTACAAGAAATATTAATGCAGTATATGGGGATTGGACAATAAGCGTAAGGCAGTGTCAATGGTGGTTCCAGAAATCCCGAGCCATAAACTACAGCCTAGAAGACGAGCCTCATCCTGAAAGATCTGTAGAACTCGACAAGGACATCCTGAAAACCTGGTGGAACAAAATCTCATCGTAACTGTTGAGGAACTAGCAGAGAAGCTTGGATTTGGTCATTCAACCATTCATTGAGACCTGTGTGCTATCGGAAAAGTCAGCAAATTGGGTCAATGGGTTCCTCACGAACTTTCCGAGTCTAATTGCATGCAGAGAGTGAATGTATGCTTTTCTTTGCTGTCACATCTCACCACTACTGCGCTATGTATATCTATATATATAAAACTGTAGTTGTGTGAGTGTCTGTCCCCTTCGATTTAGATTCCTAACTACTCCCACATTTTGCGGTGCAGTTTAACCAAATTCGGGTATCTTATAGTCATGATTAATATCGAGCCCGTCTGAATATTAACGCGCGTCTACAATGAGTCTACGATTTTTAAAATGATTTAACATCATTTTTTATTCCATTTTAATGCATAATTTTTCGTATGTCGATGGCGGCGGAGTTGGCGTCCACGCTCACACCTGCACCTGTGGGGAAGGGAGTGTAAGGAAATCAACGTCGTAATGCGTTGTCAAGAGACCAGTGTTCTTTTAGAACGACTTCATGGCTTGAAGACACCAAAACAGAAATGGCTAAGAAAGCGTCTACATGAGTCTACGATTTAAAAAAAAATTTACCATCGTTTTTTTTCCATTTTAATGCATTTTTTCGCTATTATATAAGGGAAGTAACTCTCTAAAAATGTCTACGATGAGTCAACGATTTAAAAAAAAATTTACCATCATATTTTTTCCATTTTTAATGCATTTTTTGCTATTTTTTGGCTATAACTCTCTAAAAATGCTTATATAGTTATTTCCCTTACAAACCCGAGCAACGCCGGGCGATACTGCTAGTATATATATATAACACAGACACACAAACACACACATACATATATATATATATATATATACATATATACGACGGGCTTCTTTCAGTTTCCGTCTACCAAATCCACTCACAAGGCTTTGGTCGACCCGAGGCTATAGTAGAAGACACTTGCCCAAGGTGCCACGCAGTGGGACTGAACCTGGAGCCATGTGGTTGGTAAACAAGCTACTTACCACACAGCCACAAGCAAATAAGAAAATGGAGAGGATAAATGATCGGCAAACATCAGCCTGTAAACATTCAATTATATCTAATTATTTGGTAGATGGAAACTGAAAAGAAGCCTGTTGTACATATATATATATGTGTGTGTATATGTTTGTGTCTGTGTTTGTGCTCCCCAACATCACTTGACAACCGATGCTGGTGCGTTTACGTCCCCCATAACTTTGCGGTTCGGCGGAAGATACTGATAGAATAAGTACTAGGCTTACAAAGTACTAAATCCTGGGGTCGATTTGTTCAACTGAAGGCAGTGCTGCAGCATGGCCGCAGTCAGATGACCGAAACATGTAAAAGAATAAAAGAATGTCAAGTCTAGCTTGGGTTATACGGTTGTAATGTGTCTGTGGTAATTGGAACATCTGTCGATCATAGACCTACTCAAGTTGATCAACTCTGACCTAGGGCTAAACATAAGCACTTGGCTTTGTGGTGGAGGGGGCGAGAGGTGTGATCAAAGGGTGTTCTTACCTGCAATTATTGAACAACTTGGCCAAATGCCAATGTTAGGTAAGACATTCTCTCTCTCTCTCTCTCTCCTCTCTCTCTCTCTCTCTTCTCTCCTTTCTTTGTCTTCTGTCTCTTTCTTTCTCTCTCTCTTTCCCTCACTCTCTTTCTCTTTTCCCCTCTTGCTTTCTCTTTCTTTCTCTCTCTTCCTTCTCTTTCTCTCTTTCTCCCTTCTCTTTCTTTCTTCATCTGTCTGTCTCTTTCTTTCATTTGTTCTCTCTCTCTTTCTTCCCTCTCTTTCTTTCTCTATCTGTCTGTCTGTCTCTTTCTCTCACTTGTTCTCTCTTTCGTTCTTTCTCTTTGTATATGTTTCTCTCCCTCTCTCTCACTTTCTCTCTCTTACTCTCACTCTCTTTCTCTTTCCTACTTTCCCTCTCTCTATCTCTCTCTCTTTCTCTATCTCTCTTACTCCTCTCTCTCTCTTTCTCTGTCTGTCTCTTTTTCTCACTTGTTCTCTATCTCTGTTTCTTTCTCTTTCTATATGTTTCTCCTCCCCCCTCTCTCTCTCTCCTTCTCCCTCTCTCTCTAATCTTAACTCTACTTAATAGGTCATTTACTCGTTAGCTTTAAGCTACACTAATTTAAGAATCATTTACCTGTTTCTGCTTAATTAATACCCAGTGACGTTCAACGTGTTGTCATTGTTGTTGTTGTTGTTGTTGCGTAGCTCTCGGTCAGTCTTGATCCGGCAGAGCTACAATCAAATGTGTACTGGTTGTGACCTTCTCATCGCTAATTCCCTCATGTTGCTGTTTAGCCCCAGGCCAATCCTGATGGAGTAGACCTACAGTGAAAGGCAATCCAGTGGTGCCCATCCTATCTTTTATCAAGACATGTTGTTGTTTAGCCCTGATCCAGCAAACATGGGATAAAATGCAATCCAACTGTGACCATCCCCAAAATAAGACATGTTGTTGCTCAGCACTTCAGCTCTACGATCAAAGTCAATCCAACTGTGATCATCCAATCTTTTATTCTGATATGAGTTGTTTAGCCCTAGGCCCCATAGATCTACGATCAAAAGTAATCCAACTGTGACCATCCAAGTTTTTATTCTGATATGAGTTGCTTAGCCCTAGGCCCCATAGACCTACGATCAAAGGTAAGCCAACTGTGACCATCCAATCTTTTATTCTGAGCAGTTGAGTTTATTTGAGATATCCTCATTTCAAAAATCCTCTCTGGCTGATCACTGAGAGGATGATGGTGTTGCCTTGGTAACAGTTTGCTCTCCTCTGAGTGCTCTTGTTTACTTTTGTTTTTAATTTGGTCACCTGGTATAATCATTAGTGCTGGACAAACTGCTTAACGGCAAATTGTCTGTCCTTATGTTCTGAGTTCAAATTCCGCCAGGGTCGACTTCGCCTTTCAATCTTTCAGGGGTCAATAAATATAGTACCAGTGAAACCCCAAGGCCAATTTAATTGATTAGTCCCCATCACCCAAATTTCAGGTTTTATGCCCATAGTAGAAAGAATTATTATTATTATTATTATTATTACTATTATTATTATTATTATCATTATTGGCAGCACATGCCATCTAAGTGATACTCGGGTACAAATATATGAAGCCCAGTATACCCATCATGACTACCCATCTGATAAGGGTACACCAGGCACATGCATCACAACCACATATCCGTGACATGATGATCTCATATCAAGATAAACAGCACATGACCTTGCAGGTGGGGCCCTGTTAGAATTTGCTTCTGATCGTGTAGCCCATCCCACTCAAAGGGTCTCTGAATAAGGGTTGTTTAAGGATGTTCAACGAAACACCCATGTTTCCAGAGGTGAATCATTGAAACCCCCAAAGAATTCCTCTCAACACATGGCTATGATGCTCCCCCACTACTTCTGCTCGTGATCAGAGATGCACATATCGTCAGCCACTAAGGGACATGCTCAACTGGTTAAGGTCACAACTGACAAGCAATCTGTGGTATTGGAGCAGAATATTTGCTGTAGCCCATCTTTTTACCAACACAAAACAATGTACATGATAACACTTCCAATCAGTTAAGATCAGAAGCCATGAGGGCCACTGCCTGGTACTGCATCAGGGCATATTATTATTATTATTATTATTATTATTGTTATTACTCATTGCAGTAGATTAAATAGTTATTAATGGCCAATGATATTTTTTTTAATTAAAGCTTAATATCAGATGTTAAAATTAAAATATATTCCCCCTCTCTCTTCCCTCTCTCTCTCTCTCTCTCTCTCTCTCTCTCTCTCTCTCTCTCTCTCTCTCTCTCTCTCTCTCTCTCTCCTACTTTTTCTTCTTTTTTTGTTTAAATCCGTGACGTTCATTTTTCGTGGCTTTATCAATTATTGTTGTTGATCAACAGTAATTAAAATTTCGTGATTAAACTGACATTGTCTTAAAAGAAGAAAAAGAACTCTTTATTCAAAAGTTACTTTGAATTATGATTAAATAAATTGATATTTTTTATCATTCATCTGCCACTTGTTTCAGTCATTGGACTGTGGCCATGCTGGAGCCAGTACTAATTTTTTTTTTATATATATATATGTGTGTGTGTTTGACAACCGATGCTGGTGTGTTTACGTCCCCGTCACCTAGCGGTTCGGCAAAAGATACCGATAGAATAAGTACTGGGCTTACAAAAGAATAAGTCCCGGGGTCGATTTGCTCGACTAAAAGTTGGTGCTCCAGCATGGCCGCAGTCAAATGACTGAAACAAGTAAAAGAGCAAAGAGTATATATACACACATACACACACGTGATGGGCTTCTTTCAGTTTTGGTCTACCAAATCCACACACACACAAAAGACACTTGCCTAAGGTGCCACGCAGTGAGACTGAACCCGGAACCATGTGGTTGGGAAGCCAGCTTCTTTACCCCAGCGCCACATCCATGTATGTGTCATCCCAGTTCCATGGCAAACATTTTGTTGCTAAGGTTAATAACATCGACATCTTTCATATTGCGTGGCTGTTGGATCAGTGTGTGTGTATGTGTGAGGTTGTGTTTGTGTGTGTGTGTCTGTGTACGTGTGTGTGTTATGTATGTGTGTGTGTTATGTATGTGTGTGTGCTATGCATGTGTGTGTGTGTGTTATGATTATATGTGTGGGAGTTATGTCTGCTTGTGTGTGTTATGTATGTATGTATGTATGTATATACATTTGTATGTATGTATGTATATACATATGTATGTATGTATGTATATATACATATGTATGTAGGTATATACATATACATATGTATGTATGTATATACATATGTATGTATGTATATATATACATATGTATGTATGTATATATATACCTATGTATGTATGTATATATATACATATGTATGTATGTATATATACATATGTATGTATGTATATATATACATATGTATGTATGTATATATATACATATGTATGTATGTATATATATACATATGTATGTATGTATATATATACATATGTATGTATGTATATATATACATATGTATGTATGTATATATATACATATGTATGTATGTATATATACATATGTATGTATGTATGTATATATATACATATGTATGTATGTATATATATACATATGTATGTATGTATATATATACATATGTATGTATGTATATATATACCTATGTATGTATGTATATATATACCTATGTATGTATATACATATGTATGTAGGTATATACATATGTATGTTCATACTTGTGTACGTAGGTTTGTATGTCTGTCTGTCTGTCTTCCACGCTTGGCATTGTGCATTGATGTTGTAATCCAATCTGCAGAAGACTCTCCTCCTCCTTTGCTCTCCCCATTTACCGATTCTTCTCTCCATTTTCCGTTTTCCGTGTCATTGTACGAAGCTGCACTTTTGTTGCCTGTTCCAGATACGTTTTCGCTCAGTCTTTCACTTGTTCCAGTCATTGGACTGCGACCAGGCTGGGGCACTGCTTTGAAGTGTTCAAGTCAAACGAATCGACCGCAAGAATTAATTTTTTTTGTTTTAGTATTTTTTGTTTTTGTTGTTGTTTTTTTAGTATTTGTGCAGCATTTTTATTGCAATTTGGTTGTTTGTTTGGCAATTGGTAGCATGTGGTCTTGGGTTCGGTCTCAGTAGGCGGCGCCTTTGGTGAGTGTACTCTATGGTAGCCCTGGGCTGACCAAAGCCCCCGTGAGTGGATATAGTTGATGGAAACTGAAAGAAGCCTACGTGTGTTTGTGTATGTGCATGTGTGTTTGTGTGTGTGTCTGTCTGTCTGTCTGTTTGTGTGTATGTGTCTGTCCGTTTGTGTGTGTTTGTTTGCATGTATATGTGTGTGTCCGTCTGTGTGTGTGTGTGTATGTGTGTGTGTGTATGTGTGTGTGTGTCTGTTTGTGTGTTTGTGTATGTCTGTGTGTGCGTATGTCTGTTTGAGTGTGTGTATGTCAGTTTGAGTGTGTGTATGTCTGTTTGAGTGTGTGTATGACTGTGTGTGTGTGTGTGTGTGTGTGTATGTCTGTTTGTGTGTGTGTATGTCTGTGCGTATGTGTATGTCTGTTTTTGTGCGTATGTGTGTGTCTGTTTGTGTGTGTGTATGTCTGTTTGTGTGTGTGTATGTCTGTTTGTGTGTGTCTGTCTGTGTGTGTGTCTGCACGTGTGTGTCTGTGTGTGCGTGTGTGTGTCTGTATTTGTGTGTGCATGTGTGTGTGTGTCCTTCTTCTCCAATATCCCTTGAAAGCCTGTCCTGACTCGGGCAGTATATTGACTTGCTGGGGAAATAGATGAGTGTTGGTGGCAGGAAGAGTACCCTGTTGAAGAAAACCTGCTCCAAAGGAATTCTGTCTGACAAATGGAAACGCCAAAAGGTGGACATTAAAGCAATGATAATTTAGCAATGAGTCGCTTCATTCGGCAGGAATTGGTACCAGGTCGTCTGGGAACGGTAAATATGACATGGAGATGGTAATGGATAAATTTCCTGAAGGAAATTTGTCTTGCATCGTTATTCTGTTGGTACTAATAATGACAATGAGTGAAGAAGGGGGTATTGATGGGGTGGGGAACGAAAAGATGATGACAGCAGAAGAAAGGAGGTGGAAGACGTTGAGGAGATGATGTAGGAAGGAGAGGCTGATAGGAGAGGCTGCAAAGGAGGATGAAGGGGAGAGAAATTAAGAAAGAAAAGGGGAAATAAAGGAATAGAAGAATGTAATAAGGAGGCAAATGAGGGAGATGACAGATGATGGGGGTAGAGATAAGGGCAAGCTGCCGGAAGATGGGGAGAGATAAGAGCAAACTGACGGAAGATGGGGAGAGATAAGGGTGTGATGATTAAAGAATTATGACAATGGCAACACTCTTTTACTTTCGCTTTCTCCTGCAAAGCTAAAAGTCTTGTAATATTTCTAATCAATGAAACCATTGATAAAGTGTTAAAAACAGATATAAAACTGAATGAATTCTGTAAAGGATTAAATTTTCTTATTAAAAAATGTTTTCAGAACATTTTTACTTTCTTCCTTTTCCTCCATTTGCATTGTGGGAGGTGTCAGTGGTGGTGGTCGTGGTGGAAAGGACTTTATAGAAAACCTATTCAGCTTTGCTTAATTTGCTTGTTTTAAGTTTTAAATCTCGGTGCAAAGTCTTCCAGCTCTGAATAGAATGAATATCGTAAGTTATTGATTTTTTTTTTTTTGTTTATCGATCGATTTATTGGGAAAATTGGATCAATAACTTCATTGTGGTTTGTTACAGTAGAGCCATAGGTTATTATCAAACAACCTTTTGCTTCCAGTTCTCTACCAATACGGTGTCTGTCGAAGCTGATAGGTTTGGCTTACAAAGTGTATTTATAGAGAAATGAACTGAGAATGGAAAGGACATGGCTGTTGGTGTTATTTAACCCTAGGTTGGCCCTGATCAGGTAGACTTAGAATCGAAGGTGCTCTAGCTATGAACACACTTTTTATCATTATTTCAAAACTAGCTCTCCATCGGTTATGACAACGAGGGTTCCAGTTGATCCAATCAGCGGAACAGCCTCCTCGCGAAATTCATGTGCTGGGGTGGCTGTGTGGTAAGGAGCTTGCTTCCTAACCACATGGTTCTGTGTTCAATCCCACTGTGTGACACCTTGGGCAAGAGTCTTCTACTATAGCCTTGTGAGTGGATTTGGTAGACGGAAACTGAAAGAAGCCTGTCGTATATATGTATATATATATATATATGTGTGTGTGTGTGTGTATCCGAACGTAGCCGATGCCAGCGCTGCCCCGACTGGCTTCTGTGCCGGTGGCACATAAAAAGCACCATCCGAACGTTGCCAGCGCCGCCTAGGCTGGCTTCCGTGCTGCTGGCACGTTAAAAGCTCCAACCGATCGTGGCCGATGCCGCCCCCCCCCCGGCACCTGTGCAGGTGGCACGTAAAAAGCACCCACTACACTCGCGGAGTGGTTGGCGTTAGGAAGGGCATCCAGCCGTAGAAACTCTGCCAGATCAGACTGGAGCCTGGAGCAGCCCCTGGCTTCCCAGACCCCGGTCGAACCGTCCAACCCGTGCTAGCGCGGAAAACGGACGTTAAATGATGATGATGATATGTATAGGTGCAGGCATGGATTTGTGGTATGAAGCTTGCTTTCCAACCACATGGTTCTGGGTTCAGTCCCACTCGTATCTTCTGGTCAGGCCAACCAAAACCTATTATCAAACAACCTTTTGCTTCCAGTTCTCTACCAATACGGTGTCTGTCGAAGCTGATAGGTTTGGCTTACAAAGTGTATTTATAGAGAAATGAACTGAGAATGGAAAGGACATATATGTATATATATATATATATATGTGTGTGTGTGTGTGGTGTGTGGTGTATCCGAACGTAGCCGATGCCAGCGCCGCCCCCACTGGCTTCTGTGCCGGTGGCACAA
>NC_043022.1:2581688-2594188 GCF_006345805.1 Octopus sinensis
ACCACACACACACACATTCTTTTACTCGTTCCTTTCATTTGACTGTGGCCATGCTGGAGCACCACCTTAAAGGGTTTTGGTTGAAGAGTTCGACCCTAGGACTTATTCTTTGTAAGCCTCATGCTTATTCTGTCAGTCTCTTTTGCTAAACTGCTAAGTTACAGGGTCGTAAGCACACCAAAATTGGTTGTCAAGCGATGGTGGGGGACAAGCAGACACAAAAGACACACACACACACACACACACATACACACATATATATATATACATGATGCGAGTGCTACCTGACTGGCACCTGTGTCTGTGACACATAAAATGCACCATTCAAGTGTGACTGATACCAGTGCCACCTGACTGACACATAAAAAGCACCATTCAAGCATGGTTCCTCTTGATTGGCTCCCATGCTGGTGGCACATTAAAAGCACCTGCTACACTCTTGGAGTGGTTGGTGTTAGGAAGGGCATCCAGCTGTAGGAACCTTTCCAAATCATATTGGAGCCTGGTGCAGCCTCCCAGCCTGCCAGTTCTCAATCAAACCGTCCAACCCATGCCAGCATGGAAAGCTGATGTTAAATAACCATGATGATGATGATGATGATGGGTTTCTTTCAGTTTCCATTTACCAAATTTACTCACAAGGATTTGGTTGGTCCCAGGCTATAGTAGAGGACACTTGCCCAAGGTTCCACACAGTGGGACAGAACCATGAACCATGTGGTTAAGAAGCAAATTTCTTACCACACAGCCACCTCAGAGAATCAAAACAAATTCTACAAAACCATTCATTTCAACCAAAACCAGAACCATTCAGATGGTTCTTCATCTTGGAAAGATTTCGGTCTACCAGAAGTGTTTTATGAGGATTGGCGATTTTAATACAGACGAAGAAATAAAATAAAATCAAATAAACTTCATTTGATTTGGTCATGTTTAAAGTTGATAAATCAATTAGATTTGAAAGGATTTTTAATTAAGAAAGAAACATAACGAATCGTTTTACTCGTATTGATTTGTAAGATATATATCAATATTATTAATGCTTCGTCCAACCCATACCAACAGGAAAAACTTATGTTAAATAATGATCATGATGATGTTGTTTGTTTTAATGTCTTAATTATATTGGTGTTATTGTCATAAGGCGCATGGCTCAGTGGTTAGAGCGTCGAGCTTACGATCATGAGGTTGTGAGTTTGATTCCTGGACCGGGCTGCGTGTTGTGTTCTTGAGCAAGACACTTTATTTCATGCGGCTGCAGTAAACTCAGCTGTAGAAATGAGTTGCAACATCACTGGTGCCAAGCTGTATCGGCCCCTTTGCCTTTCCCTTGGATAACATCAGTGGTGTGGAGAGGAGAGGCTGGTATGCATGGGTGACTGCTGGTCTTCCACAAGGCCCGGACTTGTGCCTCTGAGGGTAACTTTCTAGGTGCAATCCCATGGTCAGTGCTGCCATAATCCTTGCCTTCAGTTCATCTTTGGTGTTACAAGGAGTTTTGGTGGTCTCTCGCTCAACTGCACCCCACATATAATAATGAAGGGGGTTGCAGTCTGGGGAGTTAGGTGGCCAGAAGTTAGGGGTGATGTGGTTGCAGAAATTGCCTGACAGCCATGACTGGGTTCTCCTGCTTGTGTGGCATTGTGCAGGGTCCTGTTTCCAGACATAGGGTCTTCCAGCAGCCACCCTCTTGACCAAGGGCAGCACTACCTCCTCCAGGCACTTGATGTTGGCCTCCGTGTTAAGTCAGAAGCCGTGTGGGAAGATGAATGGAGGTATAACCTCGCCATCACTAGTGATCACTCCAAACACCATCATGTTGACTGGTTGTTTGATTTTTATCACTCTCGGTATACGTCCTTAGAGATGACACCCAAACATTCTGAAATTTTCATATTGGAGCTTCTGGTGCAAATGGCAAGCAGTACAGTATGTCATTTCCAAATGTCTGGCCGAGACAGTGCCCAACTGACCCTACTATACTGTGTAATTAACAAAATCAAAAACAAACAATGCACATGCACAAAATTAAAAATGTAAAATAGCTACAATTTACCCATCAAACCATGTATATATATATATATGTTTAAGTAGTTGAATGAATTATCCTAGTATGGATAATTCGGTTAACCGATACCCGGGTAGCAAATTTACGTCAGAAAGCACGGTTGAAGCTATATGCCAAGGGCAGAAATCATGTGCTTTTGTGTGGAAATTTATGTGTATTTTTTACTATAGATAAATGAAAGAATGGAGTCGAACGACGATTTAACAAAATTCCTTTATTCTCGACATATGTTTCGAAGACTGCATATTCTTAATTCCGAAGGAATAAAGGGTGCATTATGCCGTCTTCTCATCAGGAAAGACAAGGAACTTATGTCAGCATCAAGATGAACAAAAACTTTTAGATGACTGCCCACACGGTGTCCATAGTGATAATGAGTATATATATAATGTGTATATATATATATATATATATATATATATACACACACACACACACACACATGGTATGATGGGTATGACCATAAAAAATAACAAGGTAAAAGTTTTTATTTTTCATTCCCTTCGAAAATTGATCTTAAAATGTGATTTTGGTCGTTTTGACTGCTTCTTCTAGCGTGTAAAAATTACCTACTAAAGGTAGTTTTCTCTTGTGTTTAAATGTACACTATTTTATATATATATATATATATATATACTGGAGACTGTCAAAATTATGTGGATGCCTCTAACGAGAACCCATCAAGGTTCGACAATCGATTAAGGTTGTTGATCATTTTTCTCAGTTGGCAGAGAAATGGCTAAAAATTTTCCCTGTTTATAATTATACCACATGTTACATATTTATTATATCATACCTTGATAATTTGTGGACTAAGATCCCCGTTGACAGGCCACTAGTAATCATAGAGGGTTAATTAGGGACTCGTTCATAGAGTGACTGCTGCATTTGTTGAGTATATAGACAGTTTGGCTGCTTGTTTCTCTGGAGACTGTCAGAATGATGTAGACACCTCTGATGAGAAACCATTAAAGTTCGAAAATCAATCAAGGCTGTGATAGAGGAATAAAAGAATTTCGTTCTGGCTGGTTTTCTTGCTATTGAACAGTTTTATATGATAATGTTGGACATATTTACAAAGTCAGAAAACAGCACAGCTCCCATGACTTCAGGAAACATTTTTTCACGCTGAGAGTTGCTGAAGCATGGAACAAACTGCCGGCATCAGTTGTTGGTTGTCGGAGCACTGCATCCTTCAAAACTTCCATGCTTCCTGAGTCCGTCTGTCTAACACCCGTGGACATATTTACAAAGTCAGAAAAGAGCACAGCTCCTTCCATGACTTCAGGAAACATTTTTTCACGCTGAGAGTTGCTGAAGCATGGAACAAACTGCCGGCATCAGTTGTTAGTTGTCGGAGCACTGCATCCTTCAAAACTTCCATGCTTCCTGAGTCCGTCTGTCTAACACCCGTGGACATATTTACAAAGTCAGGAAACAGCACAGCTCCCATGACTTCAGGAAACATTTTTTCACGCTGAGAGTTGCTGAAGCATGGAACAAACTGCCGGCATCAGTTGTTGGTTGTCGGAGCACTGCATCCTTCAAAACTTCCATGCTTCCTGAGTCCGTCTGTCTAACACCCGTGGACATATTTACAAAGTCAGGAAACAGCACAGCTCCCATGACTTCAGGAAACATTTTTTCACGCTGAGAGTTGCTGAAGCATGGAACAAACTGCTGGCATCAGTTGTTGGTTGTCGGAGCATTGCATCCTTCAAAACTTCCATGCTTCCTGAGTCTGTCTGTCTAACACCCGTGGACATATTTACAAAGTCAGAAAACAGCACAGCTCCCATGACTTCAGGAAACATTTTTTCACGCTGAGAGTTGCTGAAGCATGGAACAAACTGCCGGCATCAGTTGTTAGTTGTCGGAGCACTGCATCCTTCAAAACTTCCATGCTTCCTGAGATTCGCCAACACTACACCTGATTTTCTCCCCTCCATACACACACAAGCATGTATCTGACTCATACATTGTTCACTTTCCAGACATTTCTACATTACTGCATGTACTTTATATGCACTTTCTGACAAGTTGTGGTGCACCTGAGCACTGAATACAATACTTTCATTATTATTATTATATACACACAGCTACGTACACACAAAAACATGCATGTGTTTACCCATTTGTTCCACCCTGTGGAGAAATGGCTAAACTTTGCCCCATTTATAATTATACCATATGTTGCATGTATTAGTTTTAAGTGAGACATGGATGTTGTGGCACTAATCCCTCTCTCAACAGAACAGTGTTAGTGAAGAATGCAAAAAGAGTTTACCATTGATGCGTTATCTTTATATATAAAAGTGAAGTTGTGTGTCTGTCTCCTACGATTTAGATTCCTAACTACTCCCACATTTTGCGGTGCAGTGTAACCAAAACCGGGTATCTTATAGTCGTGATTCATATCGAGCCCTTCTGGGTATTAGCGCACGTCTACGATGAGTCTACGATTTAAGAAAAAATTGACCATCATTTTTCCCCATTTTTAATGCATTTTTTTTGCTATTATATAAGGGAAGTAACTCTCTAAAAATGTATTATTAAATCTCAGAATGTAAAAAGCTACAATAACACCCCCTTTGTGGTTAGCCATATTGAGATGGCTATTATACTTTACATCTCTAAAAATGCTTATATAGTTATTTCCCTTACAAACCCGAGCAACACCGGGCGATACTGCTAGTTGAATATAGAATTTGGTTTTATCCGTTTGTCTTTTGTTTCCATTGAGAATTTCTTTTCCAAAAATGCTAAGTAGAAATAAATCACTCTACCATTTTTCTTTCAAGAAGAAACGGAAAAAGAACGAAAGCAAATAAAAAATAAATAAATGTAAAACGTGAAGATAAGATATGGCGAACCAAAGTGAATTTATGGAACCATTAGATGAGGTGAATGAGGGGAAATGCTGAGTTCCATTATGGTTGATAAAGGACATCATTGGGTTTTGGGTTAAAAGTCAAGAATTTAGGTAAAAATTGGTGAATGAGAAACGAGATGAAGTCAGCAACAGTTTGTGTGTGTGTGAGTCCATATATGTCTGTATGTGTGTGAGTGTGTATATATATATATATGTATGTGTGTGTATGAGTGCGTATTTTCGTGTATGTGTGTATGAGAGGGGGGGGGAAGTGATGTGTATGTGTATAGAGACATACGTATGTATGTATGTATGCATATGTATATTTATATATGTATAAATATGTATATATATATGTATATATGTGTGTATTTATATGTATAATGTATGTGTATGCATATATATGTATGTATATATTCATATACATATATACACACACACACATATATACATACATACACACTTATATACACACGCACAAACACATATATATATATATACACACACAGACACAAACACACAGAGACATATATATATATATATGTATATATATATATATATATATATATATATATATATATATATATATATATATATATATATATATATATACACAAACAAATATTTATGTCTATATATATATAAATATATACATACACACACATACATATATATCTATATATACAAAGCTAAAGACGTGAGAGAGTAAAATGGCGAAAAGAAAAACCGGAATTAAATCCATGTCAAAACGTTCTGCTTCTTAAACTCACAGACACTGAATTCACATCACAAAAAACTATACATTTATGCAAAAAAAGAAGAAAAAGCTTTAAAATTGCAATGTAATATAATTTGACTGTTCCACAGCGAAATGTTGACAAAGGGTAGGGCAGACTGACATTTCTCCTCCTTTCTTTGTTTCTTTCTTTCTTTCTTTGCAGTTGGTTTGGAAAAGAGAGAGAGGAAGGGGGAGAGATAGAGAGAGAGAGACAAAGAAAGGAGGAGAGGTAGGCAGAGAGACAAAGAAAGGAGGAGAGGAAGAGAGGTAGACAGAGAGACAAAGAAAGAAGGAATGAAAGAGATGCGTACATGTAAATATGTGGCACATGTGAAAAGCTCGGAGTCGTACTCGAAGAATATGGTAAGAGAATGAGGTTATTGAAATTGGCAGCCTATCAATGCCGATGTCTTGGAGAATAACAGAAAAAAACAAAAAACAAAACAAAAACGAACCCATTATGAATGGAAACTGCTTGAGGGAATATCAGATCTTCATATGTATTTGTTCTCGTGGCTGCAATGACAGCAGTGTTCTGGAAAACCATTAGATATTCTTTCGGAGTTCCATGGAAAAACGGTAAAAGGGATAAGAAACGACAGGAAACATTCGGAATTTAATTTCTGCATAAATAAGTGCATAACATGTATCTGCGAATGGCCAAGACACTTAAGACTCGATCACCTCGTCCACCTAGGAGTAAATAGGTTCAGCAAGCTATAATACAATTTATCATAGTAGGCACAGGCGTGGATGTGTGGTAAGATGTTTCTCTGCCAGCAACATGGTTCTGGGTTCAGTCCCACTTTGTGGCACCTTGAGCAAGTCTCTTCTACTATAGCTTCAGGCTGATGAAAGCCTTGTGAGTGGATTTGATTGATGGAAACTGAGAGAAGCCCATCGTATATATATATTCGCTTATTCTTTTACGTTTCAGTCATTTAGCTGTGACCATGCTGTAGCACTGCTTTTAGTTGAACAAATTGACCCCAGGACTTATTCTTTGTAAGTACTTATTCAATCGGTATCTTTTGCCAAACCACTAAGTGACAGGGATGTAAACACACCAACATCAGTTGTAAAGCGATGGTGGTGGGGACAAATACAGACACACAAATGCATACACACACACACACACACACATATATATATTTATATACACAACAGGCTTTGGTCTCCCTGAGGCTCCAGTAGAAGACACTTCCCCAAGGTGCCATGCAGTGGGACTGAACCCAGAACCATGTGGTTGGGAAGCAAGCTTCTTACCCCACAGCCACTCCTGCACCTATCAATGTGGGTGTGTCTTTGTGCCTGTGTTTGTCCTCCATCACTGCTTAACAACCGGTGTTGGTATATTTACATCCCTGTAACTTAGCAGTTTGGCAAACAAGACCAATACAATAAGTAACAGGCTTAAATCAAAAAGGAAAAGTACTGGCATCGATTCATTTCATTCGTCTAAAAGAATTCTTCAAAGCATTGCTCCAGCCTGGCCGCAGTCTAACGAATGAAATAAGCAAAAGACAAAAGGTAAAAGATATGTCTGGAATGGCTAAGACACTTAATACTCAGTGGCCTCGTCCACCTAGGTGTACATAGCTACAGCTGGTTGTAATACAATTTATCACAGTAAGTAGTGGGCGCACTATAAAACTGACGAGTGTTTTGACTGTTCGAACTTCCAAGTCAACCTTGATTAGCCCTTTAGCATTTAATCGGACCATATTCTGGCCAAATATTCTTCCTGTTTCATGTTCAAACTGGTCAGATCTGGCCTTTCGCACCTTCCCTACACTGTCATTTAAAAAGTAAAGAATTACATCAGCCAAATCTCAGAAGCTAAGAGATAATCCAAGATTAATTCAAAATGATGTGAATATGAGGAGTACTCTCTCTCTCTCTTTTACTTGTTTCAGTCATTTGACTGCGGCCATGCTGGAGCACCACCTTTAATCGAGCAACTCGACCCCGGGACTTATTCTTTTGTAAGCCCAGTACTTATTCTATCGGTCTCTTTTGCCGAACTGCTAAGTAACGGGGACATAAACACACCAGCATCGGTTGCCAAGCAATGCTAGGGTGACAAACACCGACACACGCATATATATATATATATATATATATATATATACATACATATACATATATACGACGGGCTTCTTTCAGTTTCCGTCTACCAAATCCACTCACAAGGCTTTGGTCGGCCCGAGGCTACAGTAGAAGACACTTGGCCAAGGTGCCACGCAGTGGGACTGAACCCGGAACCATGTGGTATGGAGTATGTATTTCTTGTACTTGTTTTGGTCATTTAACTCCTCCAGGACCATTGGTGCAAGGACAACGAAACTCAAACCAGCAACTCCCCTAACCCCAGGGAATGTCTTGAGTGGGGGGGGGGTCTATTTTTTTAAGGACCGCTTTTGGTTTTGTTTTCTCATTTTATTTAACACACACACACACACACGCACACACATACACATACATATATATATTGGCGTTAGGAAGGGCATCCAGCTGTAGAAACTCTGCCAGATCAAGATTAGAGCCTGGTACAGCCATCTGGTTCACCAGTCCTCAGTCAAATCGTCCAACCCATGCTAGCATGGAAAGCGATGATGGAGATATATATATGTGTACATATACTCAAAGTAATCAAATTTGGTATGGTATTATCCATTTTGAATTATATGGATGACACCATACCAAATTCTGGTGCCTTTAACTTAAGTACCATATTCAAGTGAATCTAAATTTTTACTGAACTTATATACACACACACACACACACCATGATGGTCATCTTACTGTTTCTGTGTACCAAATCCACTCAGAAGGCTTTAGTGATCCTGAGGCTATATTAGAAGACTAAGGCGGCGAGCTGGCAGAAACGTTAACGTGTCGGGTGAAATGCTTAGCGGTATTTCGTCTGCCGCTACGTTGTGAGTTCAAATTCCGCCGAGGTCGACTTTGCCTTTCATCCTTTCCGGGTCAATAAAGTACCAGTTACACACTGGGGTGATGTAATTGACTTAATACCTATGTCTGTCCTTGTTTGTCCCCTCTGTGTTTAGCCCCTTGTGGGTAATAAAGAAATATATATTAGAAGACATCTAGTGGGACTGAACCTGGAACAGCATGGTTGGAAAGCAAGCTTCTTCCCACACAGCCACGCCTACGCCTACGCATTCCACTAAAATATCTCTTACGCTTATTAAATTGATATCCTGATATTATCATTCCCAGCACTATCGATATATTCTCGTCAACGCCTTCTCCTACAGCTCGTTAACAGATGAACATAATCAATCACAAATACCCCCAAGGACATTAAAACAAATGGAAAAAAGAAATATTTTCTTTAGGTTTTGTTAATTTTATTGATGCTAATTTCACGGAGGCCGTACAAAGAATAATTATCAACCAAATCCATATTTTTTTGTTAGCATTATTTTCATCATCATCATCATCACATTACTATTCAGTTCTCCTAAGGTCAGTTTTTTTAATATATTTTTAGTTTCTTTTTTTTATATATTTATTTCCCTTCCTTTTATCTCTCTATACTCTCTCTTTTACTCTTTTACTTGTTTCAGTCATTTGACTGCGGCCATGCTGGAGCACCGCCTTTAGTCGAGCAAATCGACCCCAAGACTTATTCTTTGTAAGCCCAGTACTTATTCTATCGGTCTCTTTTTGCCGAACCGCTAAGTGACGGGGACGTAAACACACCAGCATCGGTTGTCAAGCAATGCTAGGGGGACAAACACAGACACACACACACACACACACACACACACATACATATATATATTTATACATATATACGACAGGCTTCTTTTCAGTTTCCGTCTACCAAATCCACTCACAAGGCTTTGGTCTGCCCGGGGATATAGCAGAAGACACTTGCCCAAGATGCCACGCAGTGGGACTGAACCCGGAACCATGTGGTTGGTAAGCAAGCTACTTACCACACAGCCACTCCTGCTAATTTCAGGGAGGCCTTACAAAGAATTATTAATTATCAATTAAATCCATATTTTTTTGTTAGCATTATTTTCATCATCATCATCATCATCATCACATTACTATTCAGTTCTCCTAAGGTCAGTTTTTTTATAATTTTTTAGTTTCTTTTTTTTATATATTTATTTCCCTTCCTTTCATCTCTCGGACTACGTTATAATAACAGTAATAATTTATGCTAAATTACATCCGACAGTGAATCAAGTGCAAAACTGTATATGTTTGTATGTAAATAGTCTCTGAGGAATGTTGTTGTGGAGACATCAATTTGTACTGGTTTATTATTACTGTCGCACCCAGCTGAAGGTGAATCCTAAACCAGGTCGTTCGTAAGAGACGGCTTTGTAGAGCTTTAAAATCGATTTAAGTACAGTAAAATTGCTCTTGTTACTATTATTATTATTATTAAAAAGCACCATCCGTTCGTGGCCGTTGCCAGCCTCGTCTGGCACCTGTGGCACATAAATAGCACCATCCGATCGTGGCCGTTTGCCAAACTCGTCTGGTACCTGTGCCGGTGGCACGTAAAAAGCACCCACTACACTCATGGAGTGGTTGGCGTTAGGAAGGGCATCCAGCTGTAGAAACATTGCCAGATCAGACTGGGCCTGGTGCAGCCTTCTCGCTTCCCAGACCCCGGTTGAACCATCCAACCCATGCTAGCATGGAAAGCGGATGCTAAACGATGATGATGATGATGATGAATGTCTGTTTTCCATGCTGATATGGGTTGGACAGTTTGACAGCAACTGGCAAGTCGAGAGTGAGCTGAACCAGGCTCCAGTCGCCAGTTTCTACAGCTGGACGACCATCCTAATGTTAATCCCTTTGCTTTGCAGAGGGGACCGAGTACTTTAAACATGGCACCAGTTTGGGTGCCTTTTACGTGGCACCAGTACAAGGGCTTTTTATGTGGCACCAGGGTGCCTTTTATGTGACACCAGCTTGGGTGCAAAGGTGGCGAGCTGGCAGAGACGTTAGCACACCGGGCAAAATGCTTAGCAGTATTTCATCTGTCTTTACGTTCTGAGTTCAATTTCCACCGAGGTCGACTTATCCTTTCATCCTTTCGGGGTCGATAAATTAAGTACCAGTTATGCACTGGGGTCAATGTAATCGACTTAGTCCCTTTGTCTGTCATTGTTTGTCCCCTCTATGTTTAGCCCCTTGTGAGCAATAAAGAAATAAGAAGCTTGCTTACCAACCACATGGTTCTGGGTTCTGTCCTACAATATGGCACCTTGAGCAAGTGTCTTCTGCTATAGCCTCAGGCTGACCAAAGTCTTGCGAGTGGATTTGGTAGACCAAAACTAAGAGATTGTCATATATGTGTTTGTGTGTGTGTGTTAAGGCGGCGAGCTGACAGAAACGTTAGCATGCTGGGCGAAATGCTTAGCGGTATTATGTCTGTCTTTACGTTCTGAGTTCAAATTCTGCCACGGTTGACTTTGCCTTTCATCCTTTCAGGGTCGATAAATTAAGTACCAGTTACGCACTGTGGTTGATGTCATCGACTTAATCCCTTTGTCTGTCCTTGTTTGTCCCCTCTATGTTTAGCCCCTTGTGGGCAATGAAAAAATAAGAAACGTTAGCATGCCGGGCGAAATGCTTAGCAGTATTTCGTCCGTCCTTTATGTTCTGAGTTCAAATTCTGCCAAGGTCGACTTTACCTTTTATCCTTTCGGGGATGATAAATTAAGTACCAGTTGTATACTGGGGTCGATCTAACTGACTGGCCCCCTCCCCAAAATTTCAGGCCTTGTGCCTAGAGTAGAAAAGAATATATATGTGTGTGTTTGTGACTGTGATCATCCCCCACCACTGTTTGACAACTGGTGTTTGTGCACTTACATCCCAGTAACTTAGCTGTTCAACAAAAGAGACCCACTTGAAAAAAATAAAAAAACAAAGTGTAGGCGTGGCTGTATGGTAAGTAGCTTGCTTACAAACCACATGGTTCCAGGTTCAGTCCCACTGCGTGGCACCTTGGGCTAGTGTTTTCTGCTATAGCCTCGGGCTGACCAAACCCTTGTGAGCAGATTTGGTAGACGGAAACTGAAAGAAGCCTGTCGTATATATGTATATATATATGTGTGTGTGTGTGTGTGTGCTTGTGTGTCTGTGTTTGTCCCCCCCAACCGATGGTGGTGTGTTTACGTCCCCGTAACTTAGCGGTTCAGCAAAAAGCGACCGATAGAATAAGTACTAGGCTTACAAAGAATAAGTCCTGGGGTCGATTTGGTCGACTAAAGGTGGTGCTCCAGCGTGGCCACAGTCAAATGACTGAAACAAGTAAAAGAGTAAGGGTCGATTCATTCAACTAAGCATTCTTCAAGGCAGTGGTGCTCCAGCATGGCCACAGTACTAAGGACAGAAGCCAGCCGAAGATAAAAATCTTACAGATCGTTGAATCACATGCCAATAACGAGATAATGCAAATGTGGCCGAAATTAATTGGAAAGACCAACAAGAACAACAACAACGACCCGGGCCAAACGACAAGCGTAGAATGTGTGCCGAACCCGTCGGCCACCCCCGACCCCGACCCCTTGAAGAGGGTGGGGTGGGTGGGGAATGTTGCGTGGGTGGCGTCAGTGTGCAGATTTCTATTGTAATATGGATTTCCTTCAAAGAAAGTGAATGGCATCGTTGTTGCATGATGAAGAAATATCTTTGATGTTGTTGTGGGGGGGGGGCGGGGGGTTATGGAAAGTATGGAGGAAGTCGAAGAGATGACTCTCCTCCCTCCCCACTCCTCCT
>NC_043022.1:2596688-2634188 GCF_006345805.1 Octopus sinensis
TGACCGAACAACTCCCATGAACAATCAACAGATTTTTTTAATTATAGGACTAAGAATCATGCTGTGTTGGTCTTTTACAGATAACAAAAGCAATAATTACATCCTGCGAGAGAGGATGAGAGATACTGCTTGGTGTCTACAGCAAGCTATTAATATGGCAACATGTGGCTTCCCCAACATAACTGGGAACAATTGTGCTATATTTTGTGGCAATGGGGGCTCTTGGCCATCTGTCCGAACCATCCATCTTAACCTTCCAGGGTTGTCTGGTTGTAGCAAGAGTAGAGACACATTGCGTAGCTGCCTCAATACTCTGCGATTAATTACTGCCAAAGTTGTCTTTTTATAGAGCACATGGAGAAGATTATAGAAGATCGATTCACATGATGGCTTGACACACTGGTTGTTCAATAGACTGATCATGTGAAACTACTGTAGTTAGGGCGTGATGTATGACTGGTTACTTCGTGGTTAAGTTTCAAATCACCGCTACATTTAAAACAATGGTTCTGAGATTCTGTGATAAGACTGAGCTAGATTATAATGAACGGTTCAAATATTTGATGCTGAAAGTTTATTAATCTTTGGTTTTTAATTTTTGACCAGTTTCAAAGCCACCTTCCTCAATAGTACTCCCCATACCAGTCAACTGAGGGGCTCTTGTCTTGTAAATAATTTAGCGACCTCACTGGTGCTGGTGCTGGTGCCACATAAAAATCACCCAGTATGCTCTGTAAAGTGGTTGGCATTAGGAAGGGCATCCAATCATAGAAACCATTCCAAAACAAACAGCAGGGAATGGTTCAGTCTTCTGACTTGTCAGCCCCTGTCGAACCGTCCAACCCATGCCAGCATGGAAAAACAGATACTAAATAATAACGATAATGGTGATAATGACAGGTTCTGTGTTTAATGGTTCATAAAACTCTCTTTTCTCTCTTTCTCTTTTACTTGTTTCAGTCAGTTGACTGCGGCCATGCTGGAGCACCGCATTTAGTCGAGCAAATCGACCCCGGGACTTATTCTTTGTAAGCCCAGTACTTATTCTATCAGTCTCTTTTTGCCGAACCGCTAAGTGACGGGGACGTAAACACACCAGCATCGGTTGTCGAGCAATGCTAGGGGGACAAACACAGACACACAAACATACACACACATATATATATACATATATACGACAGGCTTCTTTCAGTTTCCGTCTACCAAATCCACTCACAAGGCATTGGTCGGCCCAGGGCTATAGCAGAAGACACTTGCCCAAGATGCCATGCAGTGGGACTGAACCCAGAACCATGTGGTTGGTTAGCAAGCTACTTACCACACAGCCACTCCTTTTTTTTTTTAATGTCTCAAAAAATTCATCCCAGATCTGAGGTTGGCCCCTTATTACATACTTTAATGCATTAGAAACTTACTTCCCTTAATATGCCCCACAGAAATTGGGAGGCGTCTAATATATCTGTGTGTCTTTTATTCTGTCAGATATGATACATATCAGAGAATGACAAACATTGTACCAGGAGTGACCCACAAGAATGCCAGATGGGTTTCCGTTTCCTTGAACCTTGCTGATAACATGTATCTGCTAGTCATGCTCTGGCAAAATCTTCTCCCTCTAATATATAGAGAAACAGTGAATAGTATTCACTGATATTGTGAAAAGCTACTGAGCTGAATAAAAACTCAGTGTACACATCCACATGATTGACAAGGCTTGAGGAAGCCAAAACACATCTGGTGTTCTCACGAATCACTACTGGGATGATGTTTGTGTGGGGATGAGGTGGACCGGAAGCTTATTGTCAGTGACATCATGCGTATGGCTGAGGGGCCTTGCCAGGAGCAGAAGTGTGAAGGAAGTTAGGTGAGCAAAAGCCGGAGAAGCGTGGGTCCCTTTCTGATTGGGGTTTCCCCATATGACAGGACGCACCAAAACATTTTGACACTTTATTTTATGTTGTTATTATTATTATTATTATGAAGGTGGCAAGCTGACAGAATCATTAGTACACCGGGTGAAATGCTTAGCAGCATTTTGTCCAGCTTTACATTCTGAGTTCAAATTCCGCCGAGGTCAACTTGGCCTTTTATCCTTTCAGTTTCAGGGTCAATTAAATAAGTAGCAGTTATGTACTGGGGTCAGTGTAATCAACTAGCTTTCTCTTCCACAATTTCAGGCCCTGTGCCTACAGTAGAAAGCATTGTTATTATTATTATTATATTATTATTATTATTATTATTATTATTATTATTATAATTGTTATTATTATTATTATTATTATAATTATTATTATTATAATTGTTGTTATTATTATTATTATTGTTATTGCTCGATTAAAGGCGGTGCTCCAGCATGGTCGCAGTCAAATGACTGAAACAAGTAAAAGAGTAAAAGAGTATAGTTATTTCCCTTACAAACCCGAGCAATGCCAGGCGATACTGCTAGTTTATATATATACATATATATATGTGCTAAGTATGTAATACACCTGACAGTTCTTAATTGTTCGCTCATCTGTTGAGGTCCCATGAACAATACATTTAATAAGAATAGATTTACTCTCAAAGTAGCTTAATTACAATGTCTATTTTTGCAACCAGACTATGAATAAATGAATATATTTAATAAATAAACCAAAATATTTATTTATTACCTATATGCAAATGACTCACTCTGTATGCATATTAATGAATAGATGAAGTGTCTACGTTGTTAATTAATTGGATTTTTTATTCATTCATTCATTATCAATCAGTTATTTTAATTTTTATTCAGCTTGTTATCATCATCATCATCATCGTTTAACGTCCGTTTTCCATGCTAGCATGGGTTGGATGGTTCGACCAGGGATCTGGGAAGCTAGAAGGCTGCACCAGGCTCCAGTCAGATCTGGCAGAGTTTCTACAGCTGGATGCCCTTCCTAACGCCAACCACTCCGTGAGTGTAGTGGGTGCTTTTTACGTGCCACCTGCACAGGTGCCAGGCGAGGCTGGCAATGGCCACGGTCGGATTGGTGTATTTTATGTGCCACCGGCACGGAAGCCAGTCGAGGCGGTGCTGGCATCGGCCACGAGTCGGATAGTGCTTTTTACATACCACCAGACCAGGGGTCCTGGCTGGTTCAATTCGATTTCGATTTATAGTTGTGCCTAATCTTTACAATGAGTAACAATACGTAGTGGGGGAGGGGTGGGATTGGTGGAACATTGGATAAAATATCTTGTGACACTGGGTAGTGATGATTTACATTCTGAGTTCAAATCCTGCCCCTGTCAATTTTTTTTTTTTCCAATCCTTTTTTGAGGTCAATAAAATGCCAGAGTTGGTATTACTGATTCCTAAATTTTTATTTTCCCATGCTGGTGGCACGCAATAAGCACCATTCACGTGTGGGTCGTTGCCAGTACTGCCTGACTGGCTCCCCATGCCGGTGGCATATGAAATGCACCATCCAACGTGCCAGTGGCACGTAAAGAGCACCCACTACACTCACGGAGTGGTTGGCGTTAGGAAGAGCATCCAGCTGTAGAAACCTTGCCAGATCAGATTGGGGCCTGGTGTGGCCTCCTGGCTAGCCAGTCCTCACTCAAATTATCCAAACCATGCCAGAATGGAAAACGGACGTTAAACGATGATGATGATGAGTTTGTGATCGTTAACATGCTGGGCAAAATACTTGGCGGTATTTCATCTGTCTTTAAGTTCTGAGTTCAAATTCCGCCGAGGTCAACTTTGCCTTTCATCCTTTTGGGGTTGATAAATTAAGTACCAGTGAAATACTGGGGTGGATGTAATCAACCAGTCCCCTCCCCCAAGATTTCAAGTCTTCTGCCTATAGTAGAAAGGATTATTATTATTATTATTATTATTATTATTATTATTATATAAAGGTGGAGAGCTGGCAGAATCGTTAGCACATTGGACAAAATGCTGTTCCGAGGTAGACATGTCCAATTAAGATAAGAAATTAAGATAAACAATGGAGTAATAAATACACGTTAAGGAATTTTGTGGTTTTGTTTGTTAAAAAAAATGGAGGTGATTGGAGTTGTTTCTTCATTTGTGATTATTGGGGTACCAGCATGGTTGTGGTTAAGATATGACAACATGGTACTATTATTATTATAATTAAGAGGGCAGTGAGCTGGCAGAATCGTTAGCATGCCAGGTGAAATGCTTAGTGGTACTTCGTCTGCCGCTATGTTCTGAGTTCAAATTCCGCCGAGGTCGACTTTGCCCTTCATCCTTTCTGGGTTGATTAAATAAGTACCAGTTATGCACTGGGGTCGATATAATCGACTTAACCCATTTGTATGTCCTTGTTTGTCCCCTCTGTGTTTAGCCCCTTGTGGGTAGTAAAGAAATAGGTATTTTGCTGGTCACTACATTCTGAGTTCAAATTCCACCGAGGTCGACTTTACCTTTCATCCTTTCAGGGTCGATAAATTGAGTACCAGTTATGCACTGGGGTCAATGTAATCAACTTAACATCTCCTCCAAATTTCAATCGTTAGCATGCATTGCAGCATGTTGTCCCTTTCTCGGTTCTGTTTTCAAATTCTACCGAGGTGAGCTTTGTCTTTCATCCTTTTAGGGGTCAATAAAATGGGTACCATTCATATCAGAGGGCTGGGGTTTGATCAATGTTTGGCATGGTGAAATTCTAGTTGGCGGAAACAATTGGGCAAGCATCCGTGTGTTTGTGCACGTGTGCACATACATAAGCACAGGTGTGGCTGTGTGGTAAGAAGCTTGCTTTCCAGCCACATGGTTCTGGGTTCAGTCCCACTGTGTGGCACCTTGGGCAATAGACTCAGGCTGACCAAAGCCTTGTGAGCAGATTTGGTAGGTGGAAACTGAAAGAAGCCTGTCGTATATATGTATATGTATATATATATATATATATATATATATATTATGATGATGTGTGTGTATACTCTTTTACTCTTTTACTTGTTTCAGTCATTTGACTGCGGCCATGCTGGAGCACCGCCTTAAATCGAGCAACTCGACCCCAGGACTTATTCTTTGTAAGCCCAGTACTTATTCTATCGGTCTCTTTTTGCTGAACCACTAAGTGACGGGGACGTAAACACACCAGTATCGGTTGTCAAGCAATGCTAGGGGGACAAACACAGACACACAAACACACACACACACATATATATATACATATATACGACGGGCTTCTTTCAGTTTCTGTCTTCCAAATCCACTCACAAGGCATCGGTCGGCCCAGGGTTATAGCAGACGACACTTGCCCAAGATGCCACGCAGTGGGACTGAACCCGGAACCATGTGGTTGGTTAGCAAGCTACTTACCACACAGCCACTCCTGCGCCTATATATATGTATATATTTATGTGTGCACGTCTTTGTGTCTGTGTTTGTTCCTCCTACCATTGCTTGACAACCGGTGTTGGTGTGTTTGTGGCCCGGTAGCCTAGCACTTCAGCAAAAGAGACTGATAGAATAAATACCAGGCTTACGAACAATAAGTCCTGGGGTCGATTTGTTCCACTATAACTCTTTAAGAAGGTGCTCCAGCATGGCCACAGTCAAATGACTGAACCAAAATGTGTGTGTGTGTGCGCATATCTGTGTGTTTATATATGTATGTGTGTGTGTGTGTATATATGCCTTAATGTCTGTGTAGACATGCATGTGTGTGTGTGTGTATATATGTGTATATGTAGGTGTATATGCATGTATGTGTGTGTATATCTTAATGTCTGTGTACATAGGCGCAGGAGTGGCTGTGTGGTTAGTAGATTGCTAACCAACCACATGGTTCCGGGTTCAGTCCCACTGCGTGGCACCTTGGGCAAGTGTCTTCTGCTATAGCCCTGGGCCGACCAATGCCTTGTGAGTGGATTTGGTTGATGGAAACTGAAAGAAGCCTGTCGTATATATGTGTGTGTGTCTGCCTGTGTCTGTGTTTGTCGCCCTAGCATTGCTTGACAACCGATGCTGGTGTGTTTACGTCTCCGTCACTTAGCGGTTCAGCAAAAAGAGACCGATAGAATAAGTACTGGGCTTACAAAGAATAAGTCCTGGGGTCGAGTTGCTCGACTAAAGGCGGTGCTCCAGCATGGCCGCAGTCAAATGACTGAAACAAGGAAAAGTAAAAGTATATATTTGTATGTATATGTATGTGCATGTATGTATATGTGTTTGTATATATATATGTGTGTGTGTTTGTGTGTACATATATGTATAGCTAGGTGTATATGTATGTGTGTATATCTTAATGTCTGTGTATAGATATGTGAGCATGTATGTGTGTGTATATGTGTACATGTATGTGTATGTGGGTGTATAGGTGTGTGTATATGTATATGCATGTATGTTTGTGCATTTATGTGTTTGTGTGTGTATATGTGTGCATGTATGTATATGTATGTGCGCGTGTATAGGAGTGTGTGTATATGTGAACATGTATTTCTTAATGTCTATGTAGATATGTGAGCATGTGTGTGGGTGTATAGGCATATGCATACATGTGTGTATGTGTACATGGATGTGTATGTATGTATAGGTGTGTGTATATGTCTATGCATGTATGTGCATGTATGTATATGTGGGTGTGTATATATGCTTGTGCATGTGTGTAATAGGTGTGTGAGTATGTATGAGTGTGTGCATGTATGTCTGAATGTCTGTGTAGATATGCGAGTATGTATATATATAAGTGTATATACATGTATATTTATATGCATGTGTGCATACATATGTGTGTATATATATATGTGTGTGTGTGTGTGCATATATCGTTATGTGTGTTAATGCATATATGTGCATATGTGTATACACACACACACGTGTGTGTGTCTTTTCAACTGAGGTAAAATGGTTCATTGAGTTTTGTCCCCTTATATCAAAGCAGTGACTTCACCATCCAATAAAACGATGTACCAGACGGGGGTAAGTCAACGGGGTCGGCTTTAACCTTTGAAGGAGCCACCAATGGAATGGCTCCGGTTCTAACGATTAAAATCGATAAATCAATACGGGAGATCAAAGGGAAAGTGCAGTTTTCCCCTCTCTGTAGTTTGGAGCGCAACAGAGAGATATAACCAGACGCGATTAGTCTTAAACAATACACACGCATCAATGTGGAAAAAATAAAATATCCCCCGATGTAAAATGATGGTGTTGGTGTTGGTTGTGGTTGTGGTGGTGGTCGTGGTTGGTTGTGTAGCGACCGACCTGCTGGGTCTACCTGCTATTTCTTCGTTTGGTCAAAGTGGTCCCCAGATGGAAATTTCCATGGGAGATAACTCGTGTGAAAAGCCGGGAGAAGTGTCAAACTGAGAAGTGAAAATGCTTCTGCCCTGGAGCAGCAGATGCGCTGGGTGCATACATACATGCATACACATACATACTGAGTGGATTTGTGAGTGGATTTGGTAGACGGAAACTGAAAGAAGCCTGTCATATGTATGTGTATATATGTGTATATATATATATATATATATATGTGTGTGTGTGTGTGTGTTTGTACCCCCCCACACACTTGACAACCGGTGTTGGTGTGTTTATGTCCTCGTAACTTAAGTACTCAGGGAAAAAAAAGGGGGCTGATAGAATAAGTACTAGGCTTTAAAAAAAAGTTCTGGGGTTGATTCGCTCCACAAAAATACCCTGAGGCAGTACTCCAGCATGGCCGCATATTAATGGCCGAAACAAGTAAATGAGTAGAAATTTTTTTTTAAAATGATAATTTAAAACTTAATTAAAACAGTTCAGCAGAAATTAAATTAAATATTGTTCTTGCTTTTTTGTCTCTTCTGAAACATCACATTACCTCAACCATTGTTGCTGCAATTATTTCCTTAATTGTTTGAAATAATGAGTGGTGACAGTATTTCATTGATGAGTTAATTAAATACACTCGTCAGCATAAGTTTTTAATACTGTGACAAAATGGCCAGATAAAAATATAACTGAATAAACTTCAACCGCCGCAGTCGGGATAATGGAACTGGTGTTGTCAAAAACACAATGTCGAGAGAGGTTTAATTTTGTGTCTATTATTCTGTTGTTTTCGGAATATTTTTTTTGGTCTTTTTTTTTCTGTGAAAGAATTTGTCTCAGCATCACTCAATAAACTGGTGTTACGTACGGAAGGTTTGGTTTAAGCATCGTGGAGAATTTATGGGAGGAATTACGTGAAGAAAGATTGATTTACTGCACCCGCCTTGTTACCAACATACATACCTGCCTATCTATCTACCTATCTATCTACCTACCTACCTATCTACCTACCTATCTACCTACCTATCTGCCTACCTTCCTATCTACCTACCTACCTACCTATCTACCTATCTATATATATATATATCTACCTACCTACCTACCTACCTATCTATCTACCTACCTACCTATCTATCTACACACCTACCTATCTACCTACCTACCTATCTGCCTACCCACCTATCTATCTTCCTACCTACCTATTTATCTATCTATCTATCTATCTATCTACCTACCTATCTGCCTACCTACCTTATCTATCTATCTACCTGTCTCTCTCTCTCTCTCTCTCACCTGGATCATTGTGTCTTATTTGGAAAAAATCATTTGGTAAGTTATCAAAATTAAGATAATTCTAGAAAATTCGTTTTTTGTTTTGTTTTGTTTTGTTTTACTGATTTTTGCATCATTTATTATCCTTTGTTATCTTCCACCTGTTTCATCATCAGACAGCGACCATGCTGGAGTACTGCCTTGAAAGGAAGGGGTTTTAGTCGAACTACCTTTGTTTCCTCCCCCTCTTTTTTTTTTCCAAGTCTGGAATTTATTCCACTGCTCTCTTTTGCTGAACTGCAAAGTCACGGCAGATGTATGCAAACAAACCAACACAGGTTGTCAAGTGATGTTGGTGGTGTTGACAGACAGACAGACACACACACACAACACACATGACAGTTTCTGTCTATCAGATTCACTTACAAAGTATTGGTTGGCCCAGGGCTGTAGCAGTAGAAACTTGCCCAAGGTGCTGTGCAATGGGATTGAACTTGAAACCACATAGCTGCCAAATATATACGTTTTATTTATTATTTTGCACATTACTTAATCATCAGTAGATTATTGTTATTTTATATTTAATATTTCTATTATATGTAATTTTCTAGATGGTGTAATTTAATTGTTCATTTTGAATTGATAAATGGTTGTTTTTTTCTAATTTTTATATATACATACATATATATATATATATAGATAGATAGATAGATATATATATACATTCACCATGATAGATCGTTAGCCACTAAACCCTTTTCTCTCCCTGTTTATTTCTGTGTTCCTTTCTGTTGAAGAGCGTAGGCTCAAAACATAAAAGACTTCTTCACTTCCCAAGCATTAAACTAATACATCTTTTTGTTGTCTACAGCCATCTTTGTCTTTTGGGTTTTTTTTTTGTAAATTCTCACTATATACATACATAGGCGCAGGAGTGGCTGTGTGGTAAGTAGCTTGCTAACCAACCACATGGTTCCGGGTTCAGTCCCACTGCGTGGCATCTTGGGCAAGTGTCTTCTACTATAGCCTCGGGCTGACCAAAGCCTTGTGGATTTGGTAGACGGAAACTGAAAGAAGCCTGTCGTATATATGTATCTATATATAAGTGTGTGTGTATATGTTTGTGTGTCTGTGTTTGTCCCCCTAGCATTGCTTGACAACCGATGCTGGTGTGTTTACGTCCCCGTAACTTAGCGGTTCGGCAAAAGAGACCGATAGAATAAGTACTGGGCTTACAAAGAATAAGTCCCGGGGTCGATTTGCTCGACTAAAGGCGGTGCTCCAGCATGGCCACAGTCAAATGACTGAAACAAGTAAAAGAGTAAAAGAATATATATATGTATATATATATATATATATATATATACACACATACATACACATGTGTCTGTACATGTACATAAAAATTATCCACATGTTAATGTATGTCTTCCCACATTCAAATAGAAAAGTTAAAATTGCGATTATTATTTTGAAGCTAGTTTGCTGAGGGTGGGGATAATGGCTGTGAGGAGGAAGAAGGAGTCAGTAATTGGAATAGAATCGATTTACTGTGAATTTCCTGCTAAATAGTTAATGGTAATGATATATACATCAGTAATATATAAAAATTTAATTAGAGGATGTGTAAGCCTCATGAAGCGATGGTTTCATCAAAGGAAATACTGGTTCAATACCTAGTAATTTGGGGGGAGCACGTAAAACGCACCATCCATCCGTGGCCGTTTGCCAGCCCCGTCTGGCACCTGTGCCGGTGGCACGTAAAAAGCACCATCCGTCCGTGGCCGTTTGCCAGCCTCGCCTGGCACCTGTGCAGGTGGCATGTAAAAAGCACCATCCGATTGTGGCCATTGCCAGCCTCGTCTGGCACATAAAAAGCACCCACTACACTCACAGAGTGGTTGGCGTTAGGAAGGGCATCTAGCCATAGAAACACTGCCAGATCAGACTGGACCTGATGCAGCCTTCTGGGTTCCCAGACCCCAGTTAAACCGTCCAACCCATGCTAACATGGAAAGCGGACGCTAAATGATGATGATGATGATGATGATGATGAATAGATGTATATAAAAGAAAAGCCTGTTTAAGCACACATATAACATCCAAACGTACATCGTTTTTCCTATTGTGATATTATGCTCATGTCACGTTCATGTAAATTTATTGTTTATTGAGCATTAATTGAAACAGCTGTAAGTGAAGATGATTAATTTGCTGTTAATAATAAACAATTATTAACTTCCTAATCTCCATTTGCTTTTTCTTCTTTTAAATGAATATAAACTATATGCTTTTATATATATATGTATATATATGTATAAAGGGAAAGTTTATGAAAATAAACAAAAGACGAAAGCAGGTGGAGTATAACCAAACAAATGTATTAGTATAATGCTCAGGAATAGAAAAAGTCTTTTACATTTCGAGCCTATGCTCTTCGACAGAAAGACACACAGAAAAAAACAAGGAGAGAAAAAAAATGCATATATATATATATATATATTATATATATATATATATATATATAGGCGCAGGAGTGGCTGTGTGGTAAGAAGCTTGCTTCCCAACCACATGGTTCTGGGTTCAGTCCCACTGCGTGGCACTTTGGGCAAGTGTCTTTTACTATCGACTTGGGCCTTGTGAGTGGATTTGGTAGACGGAAACTGAAAGAAGCCTGTCGTATATATGTATATATATATATATATATATATGTGTGTGTGTGTTTGTGTGTCTGTGTTTGTCTCCCTAGCATTGCTTGACAACCAATGCTGGTGTTTTTACGTCCCTGTCACTTAGCGGTTCGGCAAAAGAGACCGATAGAATAAGTACTGGGCTTACAAAGAATAAGTCCTGTGGTCGGTTTTCTCGACTAAAGGCGGTGCTCCAGCATGGCCGCAGTCAAATGACTGAAACAAGTAAAAGAGTAATGAGTATATATATATATATATATATATGCGTGTGTATGTGTGTTTTGTGTGTCTGTGTTTGTCCCCATTATCATTACTTGACAACCAATGTTGGTGTATTTACATCCCTGTAACTTAGCAGTTCAGCAAAAGAGACCAAAAGAATAAGCACAAGGCTTATCTGTATCACTTTTACAACTGCTGCTTCTGGCCACCCCCATTCTTCTGCGTCTCTCTCTCCTCCCCATCTCATGGCTCTCATTTCATCCATCCTTTAACCCTACCCAGTTCGGTGGTCTTCCACCCCACTCCTCTTTCATCTCCCATACATTCTTATTTCTTTATTGCCCAAAAGGGGCTAAACACAGAGGGGACAAACAAGGACAGACAAAGTGATTAAGTCGATTATATCGACCCCAGTGTGTAACTGGTACTTAATTTATTGACCCCGAAAGGATGAAAGGCAAAGTCGACCTCGGCGGAATTTGAACTCACAACGTAACGGCAGACGAAATACCTATTTCTTTATTGCCCACAAGGGGCTAAACATAGAGGGGATAAACAAGGACAGACAAAGTGATTAAGTCGATTATATCGACCCCAGTGTGTAACTGGTACTTAATTTATCGACCCCGAAAGGATGAAAGGCAAAGTCGACCTCGGCGGAATTTGAACTCACAACGTAACGGCAGACGAAATACCTATTTCTTTATTGCCCACAAGGGGCTAAACATAGAGGGGACAAACAAGGACAGACAAAGTGATTAAGTCGATTATATCGACCCCAGTGTGTAACTGGTACTTAATTTATCGACCCCGAAAGGATGAAAGGCAAAGTCGACCTTGCAAACTAAAACCCACTTCTACTTGCCGTGTGCTTTGTGGGGCCACCCGAGCCCCTTATCACCATTATCTATCTATGTATTGCAGCTTCTGTTGATTGTTTCCTCTTTCTCAGGACATTCTGACCCCCAGCCACCCAACCACCCACTGGTAGAGAAGTTTTAATATCACAAGCTACCAAAGAAATACTCTTTTCTATTCTATACCAATATAAAATCTCTCTGTCTGTCTGTCTCTCTCCTTCCTTCTGTCTTTCCTCCACCCATCTCTCACACTTTTATATATATGCACTGTTATAAACACACACACACACACACTTATATAAACACACACTGTATTTTTCATTTTGTAATATCCCTATTACAAACATCTTGTACTCTTGACACATGTGATAGATGTTCATTTGAACTGTGAATCGAATCATGCTCCAGTAAACTTCCTTTCACTTCAACAGATATTGAGCTGACGAGTGTTATCTCCAGAGATCAATGTTAAATAAGAAAGGAGGGCAGAGCCTAAAAATAATTTCTTAATCTCTCTCTGTTGCTCTTTTTATAGTTTTGCCTTCGATTATTACTTTCTCATAATTGCTGACACTTGTTCAGTAGGTTTATAGGTGTGACTGAGGGCAGTTGTTAAGTGTGTTTGTGGGTACAATTGAAGGCAGTGTTAAATGGGTTTGTGGATTTTTAGAGCTCTCGTTAAATGAGATTGTGGGTGTAACTGAGGGCAGGTTTTTTGTGGGTTTTTGGCCGTAACTAAAAGCAGTTGTTAAGTGTGTTTGTGGGTATAATTGAAGGCAGTGTTAAATGGGTTTGTGGATGTAATTTAGGGCTCTTGTTAAATGGGATTGTGGGTGTAATTGAGGGAAGTTTTTCAGTGGATTTATAGCTGTACCTGAAGGCAGTTAAGTGTGTTTGTGGGTACAGTTGAGGGCAGTGTTAAATGGGTTTATGGATGTAATTTAGGGATCTCATTAAGTGAAATTGTGGGTGTGATTGAGGGCAGGTTTTAGGTATGTCTGTGGTTGTGACTCAAGGCAGTTGTTAAGTAGATTCAGGCTGTAGCTGAGAGCAATTATTAAGTATGATTGTGGCAGTAATTGAGGCCCGTTGTTAAGTAGGTTTGTGAATGTGACTGAGGACAGTTACATGAGCTTGTGACTGTTGTTGAGAGCAGTTCTTAAGTGTGGTTGTGGATATAAATGAAAGTAGTTGTTAAGTGGGTTTGTGGGCACAACCTTGTGTGTGTGTGTGTATGTTATTTAATGCTAACATATCAAAATAATTTAATTAGAAATACTAGTATGGTGAAGAGAACTTTAGCCCAGTGACTAATCATTTAATCATATTTGCAAGTATGAAAGATTACATCAGACATTTTTCGGTCATCTTAGCCCTCCTCAGCAAAATATTAATTTCCCTGCATACATGTATCTGTGTGTGTGTGTGTGTGTTTGCCCTTACAAGATAAATCACCTTCTACTACAAAACACACACACTTATGGAAGCTCTTCTTTTCACTAACCCCCTGTATAACACATGCCCACATGTGTTAGACACATGGAGCTGAAAAAGGTGCTCAAGGTGGTTGTTGGCATGATGGTTAATAATTTTGTGGGCGTTCACCAACTCAGTTGCCAGACGTTGGAGCTTCAATGTAGCCATGCCCAGGGTAGCAAGGCATTCAGAGTATGCCTGATGGAAAGTATTCGCTTGGTTGCACATCTCTGAACAGTTTGCTGGAGGTCAATGTCCTGAGCAGGGGTTCCAGACTGATGATGCAAATTCCAAGTGTGGCCACACCATAGCCATATACAACCAAGATATATATAAACAGTGAGAGAGAGAGAGAGAGAGAGAGATAAGATGCATGTGTGTATGCTTGCCCTGGTTATATGCAAGAAAAGGCCCTCTGTCTGACAAATACATTCACACACCCACATTTTCTAGATTACCAACAAGAAAATACTATCTTCCTAATAGATAAAAGTACCATCGCCACCAGTTTCCAACCACAGATCTTTCACAATCTGCATTCTTGTACAATTTGCTCAGTTGCTGCTGTAATAATGTCGATTACTCTGAATATTCGCTGGTGGCGAGCTGGCAGACTCGTCAGCACGCTGGGCGAAATGCTTTACGGTATTTCGTCTGCGTTACGTTGTGAGTTCAAATTCTGCCGAGGTCGACTTTGCCTTTCATCCTTTCGGGGTCGGTAAATTAAGTACCAGTTACGCACTGGGGTCGATGTAATTGACTTAGTCCGTTTGTCTGTCCTTGTTTGTCCCCTCTGTGTTTAGCCCCTTGTGGGTAATAAAGAAATAGGTTACTCTGAATATTCCAACTCTTGACTTCTTCCCATCAGTACTATGCACCTCCATGTAAAATCGCTTGATTGAATTCTTTTCCTCCCACACCTGTTACTCTTTCATTTTCAAAGACAGGTAATGCTTAACGTGAGAAAGAGAGAGAAATAAGATTGGTAACAAATCTCAACATAGTTGCAGGGGTGGTTGTAGGGTAAGAAGTTGAATCATAGTTTTGGCTGATGCCACTGCCACTTGACTGGCACACGTGCCAGTGGAATGTGAAAAGCACCATTGAAGTGTGGCCAATGCCAGTGCTTCCTCATGGGCACCTGTGCCGGTGGTACATAAGCACAGTTCGAGTGTGGCCGATGCCAGTGTTACCTGTCTAGCACCTGTGCCAGTGACACGTAAAAAGTACCATTACAGCGTGGGTGATACCAGTGCTGTCTGACTGGCACCTGTGCCAGTGGTACATAAAAAGCACCATTAGAGCATGGGTGATATCAGTGCCACCTGACTGGCACCTGTGCCAGTGGTACATAAAAAGCACCATTAGAGCATGGGTGATATCAGTGCCACCTGACTGGCACCTGTGCCAGTGGTACATAAAAAGTACCATTAGAGCATGGGTGATATCAGTGCCACCTGACTGGCACCTGTGCCAGTGGTACATAAAAAGTACCATTAGAGCATGGGTGATATCAGTGCCACCTGACTGGCACCTGTGCCAGTGGTACATAAAAAGTACCATTAGAGCATGGGTGATATCAGTGCCACCTGACTGGCACCTGTGTCAGTGGTACATAAAAAGCACCATTAGAGCATGGGTGATATCAGTGCCACCTGACTGGCACCTGTGCCAGTGGTACATAAAAAGTACCATTAGAGCATGGGTGATATCAGTGCCGCTTGACTGGCACCTGTGCCAGTGGCACATAAAATGTATCGTTAGAGCATGGGTGATATCAGTGCCGCCTGACTGGCACCTGTGCCAGTGGTACATAAAAAGCACCATCCAAGTGTGGCTGATGCCAGTGCCACCTGACTGGCATCCACGCCAGTGGCATGTAAAAAGCACCATTCGAGCATGAACAATGTCATTGCCGCCTGACTGGCACCCATGCCAGAGGCACATAAAAATCACCATTTGAGCATCACTGCTACCAGCGCCATCTGACTGGCACCTATGTCAGTAGCATTTAAAAGCACCCACTTCACTCTGTAAAGTGGTTGGCATTAGGAAGGGCATCCAGCTGTAGAAACCTTGCCAGATCAGACTGGAGCGTGGTGCAACTTCCTGGCTTGCCGGTCCTTAGTCAAAATGTCCAACCCATGCCAGCATGGAAAGCAGACGTTAAACAATGATGATGATGATGATCATCATCATCATCGTTTTAATGTCCACTATGGTTTTGCTTGCATGAGGCAGACATATACATGGATTTTCTACAGCCAGATGCTTTTTCTGTTGCCAACCTTTCTTGTTGCTAGATGACGAGAGGTTAAACTATGACAGAGGGAAAGAAACAGGTGTCTTAAATTGTGGAGGAGCCTTTTGTTGCTAGATGATGAGAGGTTAAACTATGACAGAGGGATAGAAACAGGTGTCTTAAATTGTGGAGGAGCCTTTTGATTACATATGATAGATGGAAACTGAAAGAAGCCCATTGTATGTGTGTGTGTGTCTGTGTCTACCCTAGTTAGAGGGAGAGAGAGAAAGAGCAAGAAATGGGGGCAATGTTCGGTGGAATTGAATCCAGCACCACAGAGTTGGAAAGCAGGCTTCTTAACCACTCAGCCATGCTCCACAGAATGAAATATATAAATAAATGAATAATGAGTTGCTTTTCGCTGACCAAATCAATAAAGTGGAATCGGTCAATGGATTTTAACGGACTAGAATTTCTGGCAGTGACAATTCCCAGTGGCTATGTTCACCTAGTTCTAAACTAGAGTACATCTGCTGACTTCACCAATTTAACCCTATGCTTCTGGTTTTTAAAACAAAACATCTCATTTTACTGCATTCATATTTACTTCAAAATATCATTGTGAAATCGAAATCGAAATTGAACCAGTCCTATGACTCGCACCCGGCAGTTGCCAGGACTGCTGGACTGACTCCTGTGCAGGTGGCAATTGAAGAAACACCATTTCGACCCTGTGCTTGAGGAGATCCATTGAGTCAAGTACACCGACATCAAAATCAATGGAAACTGCAGTTGTGATCCCTGAGCCGGTGGCACGTAAACAGCACCATCTGAAGGTGGCCGATGCCAGCGCCGCCTAGAATGGCTTCCGTGCCAGTGGCACGTAAAAAGCGCTATCCAAATCGTGGCCGATGCCAGCGTCGCCTCGACTGGCTTCCATGCCAGTGGCACGTAAAAAGCACCATCCGAATCGTGGACGATGCCAGTGCCGCCTCGACTGGCTTCCGTGCTGGTGGCATGTAAAATGCACCAATCCAACCGTGGCCGTTGCCAGCCTTGCCTGGCACCTGTGCAGGTGGCACGTAAAAAGCACCCACTACACTCACGGAGTGGTTGGCGTTAGGAAGGGCATCCAGCTGTAGAAACACTGCCAGATCAGACTGGAGCCTGGTGCAGCCTTCTGGCTTCCCAGATCCCGTCCAACCCATGCTAGCATGGAGAACGGACGTTAAATGATGATGATGATGTCCAGTAAATTCACATCAAGAAAAGTTTACAGAGAGACAAGTTCACAGTAAAAGTATAAAACCCTTATTTTAAAACCCTAATATGTTGAAGAAGCAAATAGGAAACTTCGCAGAAAAAAAAAAAAAAGATTTAGAAAACTTTATCATCAATTTATTCAAAAATTAAATGGGTTTAATCAGTCAATTTAATGAACAAAATTTAGAAGATTAATAAGTTAAATCAAATAAGTAACCCAGATTTCTAATAAGTGATGTTATTCACTATTCCATACAAGTAGCCATGGATGCAATTATCTTCATTGTAATTTTGAATGAGTCTTTGAATTTCTTCACAGTTATAGGCATAGGAGTGGTTGTATGGTAAGTAGCTTGCTTATGAACTACATGGTTTCAGGTTCAGACCCACTGCATGGCACCTTGGGCAAGTGTCTTTTACTATAGCCTCGGGCCAACCAAATCCTTGTGAATGGATTTCATAGATGGAAACTGAAAGAAGCCCGTCATATATATGTGTATGTATGTATACACACACACACACACACACACACACACACACACACACATATATATATATATATATATATAAAGTTAATCCAAACAAGAAAGCACAAAAAAACACAACAACGCGAGGACATGGAACAAATATAGTATTATTGGACGCTCAGGAAACAAGGAAAGAAGGAGCGTTTAACGTTTCAAGCAGAGCTCTTCGTCGGAAACATAGGAGAAGGAAAGATCCAGAGAAGGGAAGACAGAGGAAAAAAAATCGCCAACGGTACACACGAGGTCGCATTTTGAAAGACCGGAAGGAAATATATATATATAAGAGAAAGATTGAGTCCAATTTCATCCTTTTATTTTGGAGGGGTCCAAAGTTAGATTTCTAATAAAGATTCTTTATATTAAATTTGTAGCTTACTGGGGTTTTTTTTTTAAATAAGAAAATTTTACATGTATAAGGTGTTTCTTATGAGCATTTATAGAACACGAATCCTATGGAAACTCAACATACAAAGATGGAGAAGAGATGTTAAAAGTTTTATAAAGTTTTATAAAACTTAACATCTTGTCTTCTCCATCTTCAATTGTTTGTTGAGTTTATATAAGATACGTGTTCTATAAATGCTCATAACACACCTTATATATATATGTATGTATATGTATATTTTAAAAATATAAATATATGAAAGAATGGAGCTGAACGACGAATTAACAAAATTCCTTTATTTTCGACATATGTTTCGAAGGCTGCAATGTATGTATATATGTATGTATATGTAACCATGACATCATAAAAGATGAATGGAGAATTACACATCTTCAAAATTTGTTTATCACAGAATTATCCTCATTAAATTCGCATTAAATTCTAAGCCGACCCATGTTTCTGTGTTGGATTAGAAGTTAATGAGGATAATACAGTAATAAACAAATTTTGAAGCTGTATAATTCTCCATTCTTCTTTACAATATCTGAATTTTATATCTCTTCTCTCTCTATATAAACGGCAGTTTGTCTGTCTGTGTGTCTGTCAGGTTGTACCCTCACCCTGACCACAGCTTTCAACCGATTCTGATGAAACTTGACACACACATAGCCCAATGTCATAATTCAAAACTAACACAGCGAAAATTTTGAAATAATCCCCCAGTTCTGACAAAAGATCGATACATTCAACATGGGGTCGAGAATCTAAGCTTTTTATATACAACACATTTTCTGTTGTAGTTTTCGCAACTTGCAATCGATTTTCACCAAACTCATGGTGAAGCTTAATGTTACCCTAAGAAACTTAATTCTGACGTTAGTTTTCCATGCAATACCTTACCATCAGAAAAAATCGATAAAATCATGCCATTTTGGAAAATCGCGTTCAAATTCAAGGTGACATATTTTCGACAATATCTTTCACAAATTGGCAGGAAATTAGAGGGAAAGGACTAGATTGGGATTAGTCATTGCCTACTAGGGGCTCTTACATACCTGGGCAACGCCGGGCTATGCTGCTAGTTCTGTATAAAATCCAATGGAGAAAACTCAGACTTTGGTTAATATAAATTGTTTATATTAACCAGTTCTGTAGGTTTCCTGGTATTCAATGTGGTTAGCCAGATCTGGACTATATCAGAGTGCTAATAAAGGTACCTGCCTGGATTCCAAATCCTTATTCTTTTATGTTAGGGTAAAGACCTCCTTCGGTCATGAATGACCATAGGATTGCACCCAGAAAGTTCCCCCTCCTGGGCACATGTTCTATAAACATGGTTGTTTATAGAAGACGCGTAGTCATCCATGCATAACAGTCTCTCCTCTCCATGGTACAGATGTTATCCCAAAAAAAAGGGCAAAGGCTGAGACAGCTTGGTACCAATGACATCACAACTCATTTCTACAGATGAGTGAACTTGAGCAATGTGAAATAAAGTGTCTTCCTCAAGAACATAATACACAGCTTGGTCCAGAAATTGAACTCACTACCTCATGATTGTGAGCCCGATGCTCTAACCACTGCGCCATGTACCTTTACTCCTTTACATTATATACAGGGGTTGGACTAAATAATGGAAACACTTAGCATCATAATCTTGTAATATCTATAAAACCATCAAAAGTTTGTTTATTTTTATGTTTTTTTGATTTATTATTAGTGTTGCTTGATATGTTTTGCTAAAATTGCTGTTTCTTTTCAAATATCATCAGAAAAAGGTAATCAAAATTCATTAAAATGACAGATCTATCGGACTTTCAAAGAGGGCAAATTGTTGGTGCTCGTATGGCAAGTGCTAGTATAATGAAAACAGCTGAAATGTTTGGTGTATCAAGAAGTACAGCCGTTGAGAAAGAGGGAAAAACCTCCTCGTCGAAACAAAACTTCGGAAGAAAGCCAAAACTTTCAGATAGGGGCCATCAGACTGTTACGTGAATTGTTAGAAAGAATCGCAAAAGTACTGTTCCAAAATTACTGCAGAGCTTAACAACCACCTCGAGAACCCAGTTTCCACAAAAACTGTTTGCCGGGAGTTGCACAAAGCCAGATTTCACGGGAGGGCTGTAATCAGAAAACCACTACTTTCAAAAACAAATGTTGCAAAGCGTTTAGAGCAGTGGAAGAATTTTAATTTCTTGGATAGGTCATCCTTTTATTTCTGACCACTGGCCGAGTATATGTGTGGAGACAGCCAAAAGAAGCATTTGACCCAGTCTGCCTTCTTCCAACTATTAAACATGAAGGAGGTTCTGTGATGATCTGGGGGGCTACATCTTGGAAATCCACTGGCCCAATGGTTTCCCTTAATGGCAGAATTAATAGTCAAGACTATTTAAACATTTTATTTGATCAAATTCATCCTGTGGTTACAGAACTGTTTCCAGAGGGTAACACAATCTTTCAGGGTGATAATGCACCAATTCACACAGCTAAAGTTCTTACTGAATGATATGAGAACATTCTAGCAAAGTTGAACATCTTATCTGGCCATCACAGTCCCCAGATCTCAATATTATTGAACATTTATGGTGCATTTTAGAAAAACAAGCAAGGAAATTACTATTTTTAAATCTCACGAGAGATATTTAGCAACAATACTTTGGAGTAAAGATTATTTGCCAACATAACATGGCAGTCCTGGTTTAGGACGAATGTTGCTGTAATTTAGTCCGAGGAGACATTGTCTCCGGCTGGCTATACAACACGATCTGTATCTTATAAATTACAGTAACATTCGTCCTAAACCAGGACTGCCATGTCATATTGGGAAACAATCTTTACTCCAACAAGTAAGGAGTCGATATCCTCCACCATCATCACTACAAGAACTAGAGACTGTTTTAGCTGAAGAATGGACAAAAATTCCTTTGGAAACAATTCCAACTTTGTACGAGTCCATGCCTTGTAGAATTCAAGCTGTAATTACTGCCAAAGGTGGTCCTACCCCATATTAAAATAAATTTGTTTGAAATTTTAAGGTGTTTCCATTATTTTGTCCAACCTCTGTATATATATATATATATCACCGTGACCAACCAGGCTGTCAGGTGGGGCGGAGGGAGGTGGGTGGTATTCTACAATAGTTGCATGACTTAACATCAACAGAATATTTATGTATCATACTAACCCTACACACACACACACACACACACACACACACACACACATACACACACACATACACACACACACATACACACACACATACACACACACATATACACACACACAACATACTAACCCTACACACACACACACACACACACACACACACAGGCACATTCAGATGTACTCTCTCTCTCTCTCTCACATACATACACACACATGCAGTCAGATTCATACACACTTTCTCTCACACACACACAATCACACTTGCTCATACACACAGGCACACATACAACCAAATTCTTACACTCACCCAAACATGCTCACACTCTCTCTCTCTCTCTCACACACACACACACCACACACACACTTTGACGCACACTCACTCACTCACACTCACAGGTACACATACACTGAGATTCTCCCACTCTCTCTCTCATACACACATACACACAAGCACACTTGCTCTCACACACACAGACAACACACACACACACACACACACACACAGAGGCACACATACAACCAAATTCTTACACTCACCCACACATGCTCACTCTCACACACACTTTGATGCACACTCACTCACAGGTACACATTCATTGAGATTCTCCCTCCCTCCCTCCCTCTCTCTCACACATCCTCTGACATACGCACATACATTCACACACGTACATACATTTTCACAAACACACACACACAACACACACACACACAAGGGCCATGGTGTCAATCACCATTGACATAGTCATAAACAATCAGTGAAGAATCAAATTACTTGTCCCTCCTCCTCCTCCTCCTCTCCTCCTCCACCTCCCCTTCCTCCTCCTCCACCTCTTCCTCCTGTGAAGCCATTATTCAGGGACAGTGGTTACTCTTTCTGCAAATCCAAGTCTCCAAACTGATTGGCATAAAATCATTCTCAGGCATGCACTAATCTCTGACTCACAGACATTCTGTCTCCTCTGTGCGCGTGTGTGTGTGTGTTTGTGTGTGTGTGTCCTCGCCTGTGCTTGTGCCATGCAAAAAGCACCAGGTCCACTCTGCTGAGTGGTTGGCGTCAGGAAGGGCATCCAACTATAGAAACCCTGCCAAAGCAGACACAGAAGTCTGGTGCTGGCTTCTGCTTGACCAGCTCTTGTCAAACCGTCCCACCCATGCCAGCCTGGAAGGTGGATCTTGAACGATGATGATGACGACAAAACAAATATTTAAGTGTTGGTTATGTTCAAGGTACCCCTTATAACATAAGGGGTACTTGAGGAGATGCACCTACACAGAGGGATGCACCACAACCAGTTGTACGGTATTCCACCCATGAGGGATCAATGCAGGAAGCATTAAAACAATTTCAAGCCTTGTGCCTATATTATTGTTATTATTCTTAGTGGAGGCGCAATGGCCCAGTGGTTAGGGCAGCGGACTCGCGGTCATAGGATCGCGGTTTCGATTCCCAGACCGGGCGTTGTGAGTGTTTATTGAGCGAAAACACCTAAAAGGCTCCACGAGGCTCCGGCAGGGGATGGTGGCGATCCCTGCTGTACTCTTTCACCACAACTTTCTCTCGCTCTTACTTCCTGTTTCTGTTGTACCTGTATTTCAAAAGGCCGGCCTTGTCACTCTCTGTGTCACGCTGAATATCCCCGAGAACTACGTTAAGGGTACACGTGTCTGTGGAGTGCTCAACCACTTACACGTTAATTTCACGAGCAGGCTGTTCCGTTAATCGGATCAACCGGAACCCTCGTCGTCGTAACCGATGGAGTGCTTCCTTATTATTCTTAATAATAATAATAATAATCAATTCTTTTTTATTGGCCACAAGGGCTGACACGCATGATTACATAAAGGGACAAGACAGGACGAAAGGTTACAAAGGGTTTTGCCGTTTTTTTAAAAACATCGAGTAAAAATCTTTATAACAACTTATAAATTTCAACAATGAAAAACTCCCAAAAGGGGGAGACGTTTCGAAAGGTTCCTGGTGGAAAAAACCCTACAAAAGCCAACGGGAGCCTGGTCAAAAAAAAGGGGGTGTAGAGAGTCCCCTTTCTTCTCCTTTTACATTACCCTTTTCTTTGAAATCACAGGCGAAACCTGAGAACTGGTCCATTTATACAGGCCAGTCACGCACAATTCACCCACCTTTCATAAAACTTGCTATCGGACAGCACTTTCCTCTCTAACCTCATCTTCCTTTTCAAGTGAAACTTGAAAAAGTTGATGAGGCCTTGACCAAAGAGGAAAGTGTCTGACTTTAGCCCTTTCAAACGAGTCCACCACACGACCTCTTTCGCCACAGCCACTAGGCACAAGAAAACGGCCTCGCCCTCCTTGTTAAAGGAGGTTGGCGGGGCAATCTTCACTATGGATTCGGCCGATAGTCGGATCCGTCCTACACGTGACAGTAGCTGTTCGACATAAACCCATATTTCAGCAATACTCGGGCACTGAACGAGTGCGTGCAGAACGGTTTCGTCGTCCTGGCAACACCTCGGGCAGGCCCGGCTGACGGCACTTCTGTGCCGGTAGAGTTTATCTCGAACAGGCAGAGCCCCTCGGTAGCACTGCCAAGCGAGAGACCTCTGGAAATTATCCATCGGCCCCGGCCCGAAAGTCCTCCCGAACAGACCGCACAGTTCGTCATCTTCAACGCCTAGAGTTTCCCCGAGAACGTCGTCGCATTTTTCCTCCACTAACCCTCTATAGAACGCTAGAGTGGAGCTGTAACCGACCGCATTGCCCGCCTGGCGGAGGGCGGAGAGGGCTTGACGGCACTCGAGGTGCCAAGCGCCCTTTCTCGGTCTACGTTTGATCCAGGTCTGCAGTTCCGTCAAAGAGACGAGCTGCGGAAAATCGCGTCTGACAAAAGACGACCACACCTGTTCACCGTCTAGGAAGCGCTTGAGATGCCGCAGCCTTTGCGCATGTCTGCGCAACAGCAACCACGGCATTCCAAGGCCTCCGTTCAGCGGTCGTTGACAGCAGATGGATCGCCTGACCAGTGGCACCTGACCCTTCCACAAAAAGTCGAAGAGCAGACGTACCAGCTTGGCCAACCAGCGGTCGGGACAAGGGACGACGGTCAAGCGGTAATAGATGACGGATGCGATGTACGCATTCGCCACCTCCGCTCGACCTTTCAGGGACAGCTTCCTCTCGGCCCATTTCTGGGTGAGACGTGCCACCCTGCTCGTCACCTCTTCCCAGTTCTTATTCACCTGGAGGTTGGGACCGAACCAGACCCCGAGCAGTTTAACGGGTCCGTCTGTCCAGCGTCCTACGACGCTGTTGGACGGCATGGGCTTGCCTCTCCAGGTGCCCAGTTGCAAGCCCACAGACTTTTCCGCGTTAATCTTTGCCCCTGTCACCGCTTCGTACTGGTTTAGCGTCTCGCCAATCAGGCCATGTGCCTGTGGCTCGACACCACCACGGTGACGTCGTCGGCATAAGCAGACACGCTGTTTCCGCCTCCTAGATCGCGCGGGATACCCCTCAAAGCCTCCAACTTGCGCAGTAATGGCTCGAGAGTCAAAATGTACAAGAGGGAGGAGAGAGGGCATCCTTGGCGGACCGAACGCGAGATGTCGAACGGTTCCGAAAGGTGACCGTTCACCCGTATCACTGAGCAGATGTTGCTGTATAAAGCAGCGATCCACCCGCGGAAGACTGGACCGAAGCCGGCTGCCCTGAGGACAGCTGCCAGGTACCGATGGTCGACCCTATCGAAGGCTTTACTCTGATCCAAGTTGATCAAAGCCCCACCCGCGCCAGCGTCGTTACCCACCCTCTCTATGATGTAGCGCATGAGATGGAGGTTGTCGTGTATCGACCTGGTCGGCACGGCGCATGTCTGCGTCTCGCCGACCAGCTTGTCCACGACTAGCGCCAATCTCTTGGCTAGCACCTTGGCCAAAATCTTCAACTCTGCATTGAGCAGAGTGATGGGCCGGAAATTCCCTATAACGTCCCCCTTGTTTGGGTCCTTCTTTAGCAAAGCCACCACCCCTCGACAGACAAAAGCAGGAATTCTCCCGTTTTGCTGCCAGTTGCAGTAGACGTTTGCCAACAGGTCCGCAAACAAGTCTGGCATTGAAAAGTAAAGCTCGTAGGGCAGACCATCCAAACCCGGCGATCTACCTCTCGTGCAACTCTTCATCGCTTCCTGTACTTCCCAGGCAGATATCGGTCCTTCGCAGCACTCTGCCTCGCTGTCCGAGAGTTGCGGCAGTCCGTCCAAGTACACACCGAAGTCTGTACCGTTGGTGTCCGTTCCACCGCTCGTCCCAAACAGTTGAGCAAAGTGCCGCTGAAGCACCGTACACATCTGCTTCGGTTGGGTAACCTCACGCCCGTTCTGGTCCACCAAAGACCGAATGGTTGCTCTGTTGCCTCGCTTCGCCTCCGCCACGCGGGCCCATCGAGCGGCTCTAGTCCCCTCCCCGCTTAGCGAACGTGCCTTAGCTCTGACAACGCAGCCTTCGTGTTTGGCGTCGAAGTGTTGGTCGAGGGCCAACCTTGCCGCCAACACGTCGGTCGCGATGCCAGTGTCAAGAGCCTCGTCTAGTTTCTTAACTAAATCCCGCTCTCTCTTCCTACGTTCAATAGCTAGAGCCTTACTATACCTAATCGACTCTACTCTAATTGCTCTCTTGAGGGCAAACCACCAGTTGTTGTTGATGATTGCCCCCGTGAGCGCCCGCTTAACTAGTAAACTAATCCGGTCTCTGTAAGCTTTGCACGCCGTTAACGACGCGTTCAGCTTCCAGTAGCCGGGTCCCTGTCTATGTAGCCTATCTAAGTCGACCGTACAGATCACTAATTTGTGGTCCGTATATTCAACTAGGTGGAATTGTGGACACCCTACGCTGTCCTTATCCGCTGGCCTACAAAACACTCTATCTAAGTACGATCTAGACGACCCGATGCGGTTTGTCCAAGTCCACATTGGCACATTCGGGTTGTCTAGTCGAAACCTGTCGGACAGCTGAAAGCGGTCGAGTAGGTTGGCGAGGCTCTTGCACCCTCCCCCTCTCCTATCAGACGCTCCCCTGCCCACCCGATCGAAACGTTCGTCTAAGACAGCGTTCCAATCCCCAACTAGTACTAGAGTGCGTGACGTTCCCAGGAAAACTTCCAGACGTTTGAAATAATCCGACTGCCCTGCTCCTGTCGGAGCGTAGGCAGCCAGCAGTCTGAAAGCACCGCCGTCACTACCGTCGACGTCGAGGACCACCAACTTACCTTCCGGATCCAAGAAGACTGTCCTTATTTTCAGGTCCAGGCCCTTCCGAAACAACACCGCAGTACCACCACCGCCCGCTCCCGGCCGACACGGAGATAGAAATATCTCGTATCCGCCGAAAAGGCTGCGAGTTCCTGCGGGTCGGAGAGCCTGGTTTCACTGATGGCTGCTACATCCACATCATGAAACCTCAGGTCGTTTAACAGGTGACCCTGTTTCCAAGGTGACCCGAGGCCTCTCACATTCAAGCAACCGATTCTAAGATTTGCCATGTTTCAAAAGTTAGGGGAAAAAAAAGGAGAAAAAAGGCTCTACTTACTGTTGTTGGTGGTGGGGGTGGCTCCCTTGTGCTTTTGCACGGGTGCTTCAATAATATTTTTGTAAAGTTTCTGAGAGAAACTTTTCCCTAACGATCCCACATCGTTAGGGAATATTTGTTTTATTTCGTTGTAAACTGTTTTGTTTATTTTTATTGTGAGAATGTGTGCTGGTGGTGTGTGTGTGTAGGTATTATGAAATCTGTAATGTTTGTGCTTGTTTTGTTTTTCAAATACTCAACCAGTTCCTGGTTTCTTGTATTCACTGCTGTAATCGTGTCTGTAATTGTGTCTGTGTTTGTTTGTGTCTGTGGTAGTGGCAGTAGTGGTGTCGAAAGTGTTGTTGTTGTTTGTTGTTGTGAGTGTGTGTTGTTGTTGATGTTGTTGTTGATGTTGGGAAGTACTATTTGTTCGTGTTTCCCTGTAAATCTTTTGTTTTTTCCTCCTTTTCTTTTTTGGAGGTACTATGTTCCATTCTCCTTTGTTGGAATCAGAGCTCGCACAATCCGAGATCTCTTCATCCGGCAAAGGAATGGTTGAGGGGTCTGCTTCAGTAGCAGGACGAAAAGTTTTTGGTTCCGCCGGTATCGGTGGTGCCGCTGCTCCTGTTACTGTTGATGTCGCTGCTGTCGACCTTCGAGGTACTGGTGTCGGTGTTGGTTTGGTGGTGGTTGTCGGTGTTGGTTTGGTGGTGGTTGTCGGTGTTGGTTTGGTGGTGGTTGTTGTTGTTGGAGGTGGTGTTGTTCGTCTTGGTGCTGGTGTTGGTGATGGTGTTGGTGGTGTGGCAGCCTTTGGTGTTTCTTGCTGTTTTTGTTGTTGTTGTTGTTGTTGTTGCTGCTGCCTCTTGCTGAAAGCCTCCATCCTCTTTTTGTGAATGGGGCAGTCCCTCTTTAAGTGGCTTTCGCTGCTGCAGAGGAAACATTTTGGCTTTCGCCCCTCCACAGCAACGTTTAGCCTGGTGCCGTCCGGCAAACTTACGAAATCAGGGACTTTACTTATATTGTCTTGCTGAATTTGCGCAAGAAGCAGCACTCCCATCCCCAACCAGTTTTTCGCCCTCACTCTCCTGACATCTAGAATGGTGGTAGTGTCCTCTATATCATAGAGGACAGCTGCCACCAGCCATGACATATCTAGCTCAGGGGGGGCGAGGTCGATATACACTCTAATATTCTAATATTATTTTTATTCATAATCTTTTCTACTATAGGCACATAGCCTGGATTTTGTGGGGAGGGGGACAGTTGATCACATCGACACCAGTACGCAACTGGTACTTAATTTATTGACCCCGAAAGGATGACAGGCAAAGTTGACCTCGGCAGAATTTGAACTCGGAACGTAGCAATAGGCGAAATACCGCTGAGCATTTCACCCAGAGTGCTGACAGTTCTGCCCGCTTGCCACCTTGGTAATAATAACTAGCAGTATCACCCGGCGTTGCTCGGGTTTGTTTCGACCCTTTAGAATTGAACTTTTTGAAAAGTAAAAATTTTGCATTATGTAGCTTGTTATTCTCCTTAAGTGAACATTTTTCTGGTTGAAATACACCGAAAAATGGCGACACAGCAGTCAAAAAATTGTGAAAAATAGGGATTTTCATAGAAAAAAAGCACCTGTTTGATGTAAATAATTTCTGGTGTTAACATGGTCCGATTTGAAGTTTTTTTTCTACGGAAGGAAGAGCAAGCCTTCTTCTATCATACTCTCAATTTTGATCAACTTGCGCCGCAGGGTCTTGGAGGAGACACTCTAATATTTTCATATCAGTTGCTCTTTTACCACTCACTTTCGTATGTGTGTGTGTGTGTATCTATGTGCTTCTCACTGCTTGACCTGAAAGTGGGTGTTGGTTTGTTTATGTCTCCATAACTTAGCAGTTCGGCAAAAAGAGAAAGATAGAGTAAGTACCATTGAAGCAGTGCCCCAGCTTGGCCACAGTCCAGTAACTGAAACAAGTAAAAGAATAAAAGGCTAAAAGAATATGGGAGTGAGAGAGAGAAAGAGAGAGAGAGTGGGGGGGAACTGGGGGGGAGGGGTGGCATTCAGTTCTATTCCTTTCCAGTTCACTGACATCTATGGTTAGCCAAAAGGGTTACTCAATCCCTATTTATCTCACATAAATTCACAAACACACACGGATAATGTATGCATAATGTATGCATAATGTATGCATAAATATAATTTATGTGTGATTCAATGTATGGCATCACTAATGTTGGTGTCATTCAGTGCTGGAACCCAAGGTGCCACCCACCCACAACATGGACATGTGATGCCACCCCCTCCTCGTTACCTGAAAAGAAAGTCTCTGTAAAGAAATACTCTTTTCCCTCTTTTACTCTTTTACTTGTTTCAGTCATTTGACTGCGGCCATGCTGGAGCACCACCTTTAATCGAGCAACTCGACCCCGGGACTTATTCTTTGTAAGCCCAGTACTTATTCTATCGGTCTCTTTTGCCGAACCGCTAAGTGACGGGGACATAAACACCCCAGCTTCGGTTGTCAAGCAATGCTAGGGGGTCAAACACAGACACACAAACATATACACACACATACATATATATATATATATATATACATATATACGACAGGCTTCTTTCAGTTTCTGTCTACCAAATCCACTCACAAGGCTTTGGTCGGCCCGAGGCTATAATAGAAGACACTTGCCCAAGGTGCCACGCAGTGGGACTGAACCCGGAACCATGTGGTTGGTAAGCAAGCTACTTACCACACAGCCACTCCTGCACCTATAGGTTTTTTTTGTTTTTTTTGGTATTTAATAAACTCATTAAGCATAATTCTCAAAATATAATGAATTGTATTTATGATCAATAGCACTGATATAAACATCTGGCATATTAAATATTGCGTATTAAGGGGGCGAAGGGCAAGCTGGCAGAATCGTTAGCACACTGGGAAAATTGCTTAGTGGCAGTTCGTCCCATCTTTATGTTCTGAGTTCAAATTCCACCAAGGTTGACTTTGCCTTTCATCCTTTCAAGGGCCAATAAATTAAGTACCAGTTGCATACTGGGGTTGATGTAATCGACTGGCCCCCTTCCCCCAAAAGATTTCAGGCCTTGTGCCTATGGTACAAAGGATTATTATTATTATCATCATCAAGGCAGCACACTGGCAGAATTCTTAGCACGCTGGATGAAATGCTTAGCAGTATTCTACCCGTCACTACATTCTGAGTTCAAATTCTGCCGAGGTCGACTTTGCCTTTTATTCTTTCAGGGTCAATAAATTAAGTACCAGTAATACATTAGGGTTGATGTTATCAACTAGCTCCATCCCACCAAAATTTCAGGCTTTGTGCCTTCTGTAGAAAGGATTATTATTATTATTATATTATTATTATTATTATTATTATTGATCCGCAGTAGTTACAGAGTGACACAAGGACCAAGAGCTTCATGTCTTCGCAGCTTGATAAGTCTGAATACACGAAACTGTCAGCCATTCAGTCACTCTGTAACTGCTACTGATTAATAATATATATAAACTGGCAGTATCGCCCGGCGTTGCTCGGGTTTGTAAGGGAAATAACTATATAAGCATTTTTAGAGAGTTATAGCAAAAAAATGCATTAAAAATGGGAAAAAAATTATGGTAAATTTTTTTTTAAATCGTTGACTCATCGAAGACATTTTTAGAGAGTTACTTCCCTTATGTAATAGCGAAAAAAATGCATTAAAATGGAAAAAAATGATGGTAAATTTTTTTTTAAATCGTAGACTCATCGTAGACGTGCGCTAATACCCAGAAGGGCTCGATATGAATCACGACTATAAGATACCCGGTTTTGGTTAAACTGCACCGCAAAATGTGGGAGTAGTTAGGAATCTAAATTGTAGGAGACAGACACACAACTTGACTTTTATATATAAAGATATAGTTTGACTTGGAGAGCGTACATAGTTGTAACCCCCATTGAGTTTGGGTTGAAACTGTGATCCTGTAAGTCTTCTATAGAAATTATTCCCAGGGCCTCTTAGAAAAATTTGGCAAGGTGCCACAAGACATACGGAGGCACATGGCCTAGTGGTTAGAGCAGCGGACTGGTGGTCAAGGGATCGCAGGTTCGAATCTCAGACTGGGCGATGTGTGTGTTTATGAGCGAAAACACCTAAGCCCCATGTGGCTCCGGCAGAAGGTAATGGCGAACTTCTGCTGACTCTTTCACCACAACTTTCTCTCACTCTTTCCTCCTGTATCTTGCAGCTCACCTGCCCTGCGACGGACCAGTGTCCCGTCACAGGTGGGGAACCTATACGCCAAGGAAACCGGGAAACGGGCCCTCATAAGCCAGGCATGGCTTGAGAAGGAACAAACAAACAACAAGACTGTTTTCAGATCCCTTTCTTTCTAAATTCTAAGGGATCTGAATTTCATTTTCTGTTATAAAAAGGGCTCTAGTAGTTAGTCATGGGCCCTGTCCTTGGTTCTTTGAGTCCCAAATCGACACACTGGTTCACACCTGCCTCTTACAGGCCCTGATTAAGCACTCAAACTATTTTAACTGCAGATTAAGCACCATCCATTCGTGGCAGTTTGCTCCGTCTGGCACCTGTGCGGGTGGCACGTAAAAAGCACCCACTACACCCACGGAGTGGTTGGCGTTAGGAAGGGCATCCAGCTGTAGAAACATTGCCAGATCAGACTGGGCCTGATGTGGCCTTCTGGCTCCCCAGACCCCAGTTGAACCGTCCAACCCATGCTAGCACGGAAAGCGGACGCTAAATGATGATGATGATGATTTAAAATTGCTTTTTTGCAAAGAATTAACATCACTTAAGCTACAAAAAGAGAGAGAGAGAGCGGGGAGGGAGAACTCACCGAGGCCATGGGCACTGCCCCACCTCTTAATTAAATTTAATGGAAAAACAAAAAAGCAAATAAAATAGAATTGTAACAGAATTAGTAAATGAGGCTGAGGGCAAAAGATGACTCATTTAAATATTTTCATCTTTTTATTTTAATTTATGTTAATTTATGCTCATTCTAACAAAGAATTTATAAAGAATGTGATAAATTAAAAAAACAAAAGACAGTGGTTGTTTAGCCCTAGGTCAGTCCTGATGAGGCAGATTTATGATTGAACATTATCCAGCCATGATCATCTTGTCTAATTTTTTTTTTCACAAAATGTCTAAGGTTTCAATACCTAGTGTGTCTCTTTACATTTAAAAAGGGCTATATTTTTTTTTAGTTTAGTTCTGGTCATTGGCTTGCGACCAAGCTGGAGCATGGCCATCATAGTTTCCATTGGTTATATCAACAGCTGTAGTTTATCTCTCTCTGTCTCTCTCTCTCTCTCTCACTCTCTCTCTCTCTCCTCTCTCTCTCTCTCTCTCTCTCTCAGCTATTTCATTGACTTTCGAAGAAAAAAAAAAAAGACCAAAGCGAGAAACAGATGGTTGAACTGGGTGGGATTTGAACTTAAAACCTAGAGGGGCTTAGTCAAACAACCTCAATGTTTTGTCCAACAGTGCTCTACTGATTCTGCCAATAAGCTGTTAGTGTGTGTGGCTGGGGATGAGTTTAAGCTATATCTGGTAGTGGGGCCCTGGTTCCCTAGTTCCAGGGTTTTCACGAATGTGGAATCCCCTCTTAACTACTATTGTTCCGGTGGAAGCACATGGCCCAGTGGTTAGGGTGTTGGACTCATGATCATAAGATTGTGGTTTCGATTCCTGAACTGGGCAACACATTATGTTCTTGAATAAAATATTTCATTTCATGTTTGTTTCACTCCACTCATCTGACAAAAATGAGTAACCCTGCGATGGACTAGGTTCCCATCCAGGTGGAGAATATATTCGCCACTGAAATGGGGAAACCAGCTCCAGGTGTGTCACGTGACTTTTAGAGGCCCCCTGCAACTTTTTGCTTCAAGACCCCATCCCTTCAATCAAAACTCATAATCTACGCACCTTCTATTCATAGCTATATTTTACTTTATTCTATCTGAAGTTCAATATTTCATGTTATCCTAAAGAACATCTTTAAAACTACAACAAGTCAAATTTATTTAGGTTTATTACAAATTTCAATAAGTAAAACTTCCAGACATCAATAAAAGAGCATTTTTATAATCCAGGCAACTTTCAAAGACAAATACGGTGAACTTTTCACTTTGTGATATCATTGATCAGTTCAGAATAATCAAAAGCTGAGAGCTAAGTTTGTGTTCAATAGATGTCGTAGACAATCCACAAAGTCTGGTACACGTTCGTGGTACATTGTAATATTTTTACAAGAACTTTTGCAGGTACAACGTATTACTATTTTATTTCTTGAAATTTTCACTAAACATAGTTTAATTCTTGTTCAACATCTTAACCAAAATAAATATATGACTTATCTATGTACTTTGATCTTAACGTGGTGTCCCTATGGTGTCCCTTCAACTGTGGAGGCCCCCTGTGACTGCAGGGGTTGCCGTGGCTTAGCTACAGCCCTGACTGGCCCTTATGAGCCTATATGACTTGAAAAGTAACTTAACTTTTTTTTAATATTTGTTATGCTTTGCTACACCTGTTTTCCCCTCCACTGAACCATGAAGGTTTCTTCCACAGGGTCCACCATACCAGTTAACCCCTAACTGGGATCCTGACAGGTGGCACTACTCAGGGTCAGAGAAGACCTGACAACAATAATAAAGGTAAGGTTTCTTTCCTGAGACATATAGGCTCACAAGGGCTGGTTTCCCAGCTTCCCTGGCATTTATATTCCCCACTTGGATGGGACACTGTGAAGGCACCTAGCTTCGTGCTTAGGGTGTTGCACTCATGATCTAGCAATCGTGGGTTCCATTCTCAGGCCAAGCAGTGTGTTGTGGTCAAAACACTTTATTTCCCGTTGCTCCAATCCATTCAGTTGGTAACAATGAGTCATCCTGCGACAGACCAGTGTCCCATCCAAGTGGGGAATATAAATGTCAGGGAAGCCGGGAAACCAGCCCTTGTGAGCCTATATGTCTCAGGAAGGAAACCTTACCTTTATTATTGTTGTCAGGTCTTCTCTGACTCTGAGTAGTAACACCTGTCAGGATCCCAGTTAGGGGTTAACTGGTATGGTTAACTGGTATGGCGGTGAGCTGGTAGAAACGTTAGCATGCCGGGCGAAATGCTTAGCGGTATTTTGTCTGCCGTTACGTTCTGAGTTCAAATTCCGCCGAGGTCGACTTTGCCTTTCATCCCTTCGGGGTCGATAAATTAAGTACCAGTTACGAACTGGGGTCAATGTAATCGACTTAATACCTATGTCTGTCCTTGTTTGTTCCCTCTGTGTTTAGCCCCTTGTGGGTAATAAAGAAATAGGTATGGTGGACCCTGTGGAAGAAATCTTCATGGTTCAGTGGAGGGGAAAACAGGTGTAGCAAAGCATACAAGACAAGACATCTGGATCATCCACTGCATCCACTCCCATCCCCAGTTGTCTTGACCTGGTCTTGCCACAGGCTGCAGAGGCACATGGCTTAGTGGTTAGGGTGTTGGACTCATGATCGGAAGATTGTGGTTTCGATTCCTGGACTGAGCAACACATTGTGTTCTTGAGCAAAACACCGCATTTCACATTGCTCCAGTCCACTCAGCTGGTAAAAGACTGTGATGGACCAGCGTCCCATCCAGGTGAGGAATATATACGCCAGGAAACCGGGAAACCGGACCTTATGAGTCAGCATGACACAAGAAGGAACTTTTCTATTTTTTTTTTTTACTTGCCTCTGGATTGAAGATGGTCAATGGTCAGGGATCAATGAGAGAGCGAGGTTGCCATTGGTCAGCTCTTCTCCACCTTAAACAAAGCCACCACAGATGTCATCGGTCATCCTTAAGAATAACAAGATGGTCTTCATTGCTCTAACAGACAAACACACACAAAGCAGAAGTGGGGCAGCAATTTAACCCTTTTGTTACTAACCCGGCTAAAACCGGCTCTTGCTCTGAGGTAAAATGTCTTGTTTTCATAAGTTTTGAATTAAAATATTCCACCAATCCTTAGTCACATCATCATCATCATTGTTCGACCGTGGTCGAGACAATGGAATTTACCATGCTACGCCAGACTTCATGGTCCATCATGGCATTACAGAGGTCCTGTTGCTGGATGCCTGTATCCCCGGAGATTACATCAGGGTAGGAGAGTGTGCGCCCTCTGGTATTGCGAGTAGATGGCTTCCAGAGGAGAAGAGTAGAAATTACTTCTTTTTCAGCTCTACAACAATGTCCAGCAATCTGGACTCTCTTACCTTTCACAAGAGATGACACAGGTGGTAGTTTCCCATATATTTGCAGAAGTGGGGCAGCGATTTGAGGGAGATTTGGCTGCTACTTCTAGCAAACTCGGTGACCACCCCATTGCCTGGTTTCTTCGTTGACTTGAAAAGCTAAAAGGGAAAATGAAGTGAAATGTCATGTTGTGATGATGATGATGCTGTAGTGTGTAACCAAAATATATTGACTGTTGTCGTGGTGACATTTTCTCTCGAAAATAAAGGTAATTCTTGCTGGTTTTTGTATACATTGATTATTGTGTTGCATTGACATTTTCATCCGCCCCACCCGTCGCTTGTTGCTGTTGTTGTTGTTGCCGTCATCTTATGTGAATAGACATGTCGACGGTTAAAGTGTTAAGGGTGACATTTAACTATTGACACACTTTGGCTGCCCAACGCTGATTCCTCGTTAATTACATCACATTAACGACACCTGACTTCTAGTTCCGGACATTTCAACAAACATTTGCAACATTACGTCCATCAGATGAGAGCTTCTTCTTCTTCATCACCATCATTATCATCCTCTTCATCATTATCACCACCACCATCATCATCACATCATTTAATGTCTCTCTTCGATTCTGGTATGGATTGGACAGCTTGATAGAAGCTAGGCAAGTCTGAGACCTGCACCAGGTTCCAATTGTCTGTTTTGGAATGGTTTCTACAGCTGGATGCCCTTCCTAATGCCAACCACTTTACAAAGTGTACTGGGTGCTTTTTATGTGGCACCAGCACCAGTGAGGGTGCCAAGTAACTTACAAGATAAGACTCCTCAACTGAGCAGGGTAGAGACTGGAGAAATAAGAAATTTTACATTGCAGCATCAACACCAGTGGGGTCACTGAGTAATCATTAACCCTTTTGATACCAACCCGGCTGAAACCACCTCTGGCTCTGTAGTACAAATGTCTTGTTTTCTTAAGTCCTGAATTAAAATCTTCCACCAAACCTTAGTCACAATTTATGTTCCTAACACTAGGTTAATGATAACGAAGTTATTTTACTAAATTCTTTGTTAAATTTAAAATTAAATGAAAAAAACACAGAGCATCTCAACAGAAATATGGTAATGAAAGAGTTAAGGAAAATAAGCACATGTTTAAGGCACTAAGGGAAGGTAGGTGGGGGTGGGGTGGGGGAACCACAGAAATGGTAAATGGTTCACAGCACAAAAGAAATCACTTGAAACTTGCTAAAATAATATTCAAAGTGGTTTATTTGATTGGAAAAATAATTTCAAAGGGTTCATGGTGTCATGGTAAGGATCTGATCAAAGACTTTGCTATCGGAAAAAAGTAGGAAACTTTTCTTGCTTCCCAACCACTTGGTTCTGGGTTCAGTCCCACTGCGTGGCACTTTGGGAAAGTGTCTTCTACTATAGCCTCAGGTCAACCAAAGCCTTGTGAGCGGATTTGGTCGATGGAAACTGAAAGAAGCCCGTCGTATATGTGTGTATGTGGGTGTGTCTGTATTTGTTTCTCCCCCCCCCTCATCACAACTTGACAACCAGTGTTGGTGTGTTTATGTCCCCATAATTTAGCGGTTCAGCAAAAGAGACCAATAGAATAAGTACTAGACTTTAAAAATAAGCCCTGGGGTCAATTTGTTTGACTAAAACATTTCAAGATGGTGCTCCAGCATGGCCACAGTCAAATGACTGAAAGAAGTAAAAGAAAAATAGAAAAAAACTTTTGAAGAATAAGAATTTATTTTCTGGTTTATTGTTGTTTACATTTTGAATTAGTGAAGGTTTATGGCCTAGTGGGTAAGGCTGTTGCACTCATGATCACTGGGTTATGGGTTCAATTCTCTGACTGGGCAGCATATTGTGTTCTTGAGCAAAACACTTCATTACACGTTGCTCCATTTCCTGTTTCGATCAGGGGAGGATGTTGGCCTGCTCGCTTGACCAGTGGGGTGGTGTCATTTGAAGGTTAAAACAATGCAAAATGTACTGTGACCAGCGATGTGTAACATCTGATAGTCTGGTCGGTCACATGATTATGTGGTGTGTGTGTGTGTGTGTGTGAAGGCACATGGCTAAGTGGTTAGGATGTTGCACACACAATCCAAGATAGTAGGTTCTATTCCCTGACTGGGCGGTGTGTTCTGTTCTTGACCAAAGCACTTCATTACATGTTGCTCGATCAGGGGAGAATGTTAACCTGCTCAGCTGACCAGTGGGGTGGCATCATTTGAAGGCTAAAACATTGCAAAATGCATTATGACCAGCAAAGTATAACGACTTCTACCCCTAACCCTAACCCTAACACCTAAACCT